>NW_028157608.1:0-70000 GCF_964263955.1 Coregonus lavaretus
CATACTGCTAAAGCAACACTTGAGTGGTTTAAGGGGAAACATTTAAATGTCTTGGAATGGCCTAGTCAAAGCCCAGACCTCAATCCAATTGAGAATCTGTGGTATGACTTAAAGATTGCTGTACACCAGCGGAACCCATCCAACTTGAAGGAGCTGGAGCAGTTTTGCCTTGAAGAATGGGCAAAAATCTCAGTGGCTAGATGTGCCAAGCTTATAGAGACATACCCCAAGAGACTTGCAGCTGTAATTGCTACAAAGGGTGGCTCTACAAAGTATTGGGGGGGGGGGGGGGGGGGTTGATTGGTTTGTTGGGTTGTATAATGATCCATTCTCTGTATCAGCCCAGGCTAGGAATGTCTATCATCTGAACTCGTTGGAAGGTGATGGGCACAGAGATCTTTAATGAGAGGCGGGCATGTGCGGCGGCGAAAATTGCTTTTCCAAACTTTGAAATGTGTGACGAATCCTAATGAAAATGCTGCATGAATCTGGCTAATGGGACGTGTCAGACGCACGGTGCGTGAAGCAGAACGATGAGAAACAGCTGTCTATCGGCGACGCAGCGGCATGCTTTCTCTCTCTTCCTCACTCCCTCGCTCTCTCTCCATCTCTCTTGTTCTCTCTCCCTCTCTCTTTCATCCTTAATAAGGTCGAAGCCCTCTTGTCAGAATGTGTCATATTCTCCTCGTAGATAAAGTAAACAAACAGTGTGCTCCACAACTACGTTGAATTAATCTTCATATTACAACCTGCTCTTTCCCTCTCTCCCTCTCCCTTTCCCTTATCTCTTCTATTAATCTCCATCCATCCACATCTCCCTCTCTGTCCTACTCTCTCTCTCTACAACTTTGCTGTCCCTCTCTATTGTCAACTTTAAGTAGTCACTTCATTATAATAAGCAAGTGAATTCTAGCTGTGGCTAGGATCCACTAAATAACTCATTACTAGGAGCGGTAAGAGCTATCTTCTGTCTCACATCTCAGCCACCTCCAACTTCAGCCCTGAAGCCCACATACCAGTACAGTACACAGCCTTCACAAGGGAGACTGACTACACCTGATTAGACCATATTAAACCCTGATATATGTGGTCTCTTTCACAGAAAAATTATAGTAATAAATTGATTCTCACATTAAACTGTCAAATACAGCAGTGGCTTTCCAACATGTCCAAGAGTGTGTACAGTTGAAGTCAGAAGTTATCATACACCTTAGCCAAATACATTTGAACTCAGTTTTTCACAATTCCTGACATTTCATCCTAGAAAAAATTCCCTGTGTTAGGTCAGTTAGGATCACCACTTTATTTTAAGAATGTGAAATGTCAGAATATTAGTAGAGAGAATTATTATTTCTGCTTTTATTTCTTTCATCACATTCCCAGTGGGTCAGAAGTTTACATACACTCAATTAGTATTTGGTAGCATTGCCTTTAAATTGTTTAACTTGGGTCAAACGTTTCGGGTTGCCTTCCACAAGCTTCCCACAATAAGTTGGGTGAATTTTGGCCCATTCCTCCTGACAGAGCTGGTGTAACTGAGTCAGGTTTGTAGGCCTCCTTGATCGCACACGCTTTTTCAGTTCCGCCCACAAATGTTCTATAGGATTGAGGTCAGGGCTTTGTGATGGCCACTCCAATACCCTGACTTTGTTGTCCTTAAGCCATTTTGCCACAACTTTGGAAGTATGCTTGGGGTCGTTGTTCATTTGGAAGACCCATTTGCGACCAAGCTTTAACTACCTGACTGATGTCTTGAGATGTTGCTTCAATATATCCACATCATTTTCCTTCCTCATGATGCCATCTATTTTGTGAAGTGCACCAGTCCCTCCTGCAGCAAAGCACCCCCACAGCATGATGCTGCCACCCCCGTACTTCACGGTTGGGAGGTTGTTCTTTGGCTTGCAAGTGTCCCCCTTTTTCCTCCAAACATAACGATGGTCATTATGGCCAAACAGTTCTATTTTTGTTTCATCAGACCAGAGGACATTTCTCCAAAAAGTACGATCTTTGTCCCCATGTGCAGTTGCAAACCGTAGTCTGGCTTTTTTATGGCGGTTTTGGAGCAGTGGCTTCTTCCTTGCTGAGCGGCCTTTCAGGTTATGTCGATATAGGACTCATTTTACTATGTATATAGATACTTTTGTACCTGTTTCCTCCAGCATCTTCACAGGGTCCTTTGCTGTTGTTCTGGGATTGATTTGCACTTTTTGTACCGAAGTACGTTCATCTCTAGGAGACAGAACGCGTCTCCTTCCTGAGCGGTATGACGGCTGCGTGGTCCCATGGTGTTTATACTTGCGTACTATTGTTTGTACAGATGAACGTGGTACCTTCATGCGTTTGGAAATTGCTCCCAAGGATGATCCAGACTTGTGGAGGTCTACAATTGTTTTCTGAGGTCTTGGCAGATTTCTTTTGATTTTCCCATGATGTCAAGCAAAGACGCACTGAGTTTGAAGGTAGGCCTTGAAATACATCCACAGGTACAACTCCAATTGACTCAAATGATGTCAATTAGCCTATCAGAAGCTTCTAAAGCCATGACATCATTTTCTGGAATATTCCAAGCTGTTTAAAGGCACAGTCAACTTAGTGTATGTAAACTTCTGACCCACTGGAATTGTGATACAGTGAATTATAAGTTAAATAATCTGTCTGTAAACAAAATTACTTGTGTCATGCACAAAGTAGATGTCCTAACCGACTTGCCAAAACTATAGTTTGTTAACAAGAATTTTGTGGAGTGGTTGAAAAACGAATTTCAATTTTTAACTTCCGACTTCAACTGTATGTGTGTGACAGTGTGCCTGGGAGTGTGTATTTGATTGTGTGTATGTCAGTGGAGGCTCATCAGAGGAGGAAGGGGAGGACCATCCTCCTCAGTGAATTTCATAAAAATCAAAATCCTTTTTAGATAAAACTATACTAAATATAATCACGTCAGAGCTCTTGCAGCATGAACTGACATGTTGTCCACCCAATCAAAGGATCAGAGAATTAATCTAGTACTGAAAGAATAAGCTACAGCTAGCTAGCACTGCAGTTAATAAAATGTGGTGAGTAGTTGACTCAGAGAGAGAGAAAGACAGTAGTTGAACAGTGAACTTTCAGTTTCACTTACTTAGCTAGCAAATGCAGCTATCTAGTTTAGCCTACTGAAACACCCTGCTCAAACAGAGGAATGCTATGTTAGCTAGCTGGCTATGACTTTCCAACACAACACTGGAACTCTTCCAAGTCAAGGTAAGCTTTTGGTATTACTAATTTATTGCCACGGGGCCTGCCGGTGTAACTGCTTACTGACTGTACACTAACATTACTGCATGATTGTAGCGGGTTTACTAACACATTAGTTCTATTAGCTATGCTGACTATGACGTTACTTTAGCGACAATGATGTAGGCTGTGTGTAGCGGTTTGGCTTGGAAAGGGTTTTTTGCCTGGTCACATACAGCTGATGTGTTGTGCATTGAAGTCCACAAGCGAAGGGAAAAGGTGAGCGGAGGAGAGTGCATAGATGCGAGAAGGAATACAATTTGGCTGCTTTGAAAGTGAACTGTGTGATCAGGGGTGTATTCATTCCGCCGATTCTGTTGAAAAACGTTTCTTAAACGGAAGCAAATGGAACAAAACGGGGATACACATACCTTTGTCCAATAGAAACTTGTTTGCAACTGTTGGACTAATGATTACAACCTATATCAGCTAGATGCAGGCAAGAGTGTGCAAGGCGGTATTGAATGTCACTGTCTGTCACTTCAAATTTGTCTCTCGACCTGTGTAAACTTTCATTCATAGGCTAGTTTGTAGCAACCTCATGAAGGGTATAGGGAAAAGAGTATCATGTAGTAGCCTAAACCTATCACTGTTACATTGAACTGGGTGAATGGAATATGAATGAGTCATCCAATATGCTGTCATAGAAAGAAGGACATGCTCATGAAAAAGAAAATCATCCTCCCTCATCTTAAACGGCACTGATGCCACTGGTGTATGTGTTGTGTGTGTGTGTGCAGCAGTGGTGTGTTTGTGTTTGCACTGTAGGCGTGAATCACTTTCTGTTTACCTCGTCCAGAACAGGCACAGTGAGTTCCTGCTAAAAGGGCCCATTGATAGGCCTGAAGCCTGGGCATTTCCTGCTGGGCTGCTGCTGACAGCTCTGACAGGGCCCAGGGGAGCTCCTGTCATCAGCCCCCCCCATTACCCACACTACCAGCAGCTCTCCCTGGGTCTACTGTCTACAGTCCAAGGGAGGCTAAGGGGCACTGTGGAGCAGAGACCAGAACAACCTCATGACCTCTGTCATTAACATACAGTATGAACTGGAACTGACACATTCCTATCAACAGTCAGAGGTCAATAGAAACAAGGTGCACCTAATGCGTTTCAGACCAGCTTGAATGAAAAAAATTAGGGGTAAATACCATATATTTCTGGGATAGTCATAGGTCAAAGTCATAAGTTCACATTCTGAAAGGAATAGCGAAGGAAGACAAATCATAATTAACAATATGTGTCTGTTGGGAATTACTTGTGTGTAGGCAGGCGCACACACACACACACACACACACACACACACACACACACACACACACACACACACACACACACACACACACACACACACACACACACACACACAACACACACACACAGTAGAAACCCCACTATGCTGGACAGCTGGATTTGGCTAACCGGATAATCTATCATTGGCTGTGGAACGAAGGAAGTGAGGAGAAGGTCTGGGAGAAGATAAAGAAAATAAGGCATACAGACAGGAGAAAGGAAAGAGAGAGAGATTCCAGGGCTTTGAGTTTGGCTCTGTGTTGCTAGGTGACAGTGGCCTGTGGTAGGACCCTTCTGGTGATTTGCATGAACATGTACCTCAGCTAGCTACCTGAGCCTGAGTCACACTGCACTGCATTGGAACCCACACAGGGGAGAGAGCAGTCTGCAGAGAGCACCTGCTGGGCAGGGGACTGGGGAGAAGGGAGGGGGCAGTCTGCAGAGAGCAGCCCTTGGGCAGGGGACTGGGGAGAAGGGAGGGGGCAGTCTGCAGAGAGCAGCCCTTGGGCAGGGGACTGGGGAGAGGGGAGAGGGTAGAGGGCAGTCTGCAGAGAGCAGGGGAGGGAAGAGAGCATCCACAGGGCACAGTCTCCACAGTGAGAGCACGGGAGAGAGCAGGGGTGAGGACAGGGGGCAGGTGCTTCATTCTATAGCTGGTATAATTTTTGTCTTAATTTGTTGTTGTCTAGTACTGTCTTTTTTCTAGCTAGGGCCATCTACTTTTTAAAAAATCTAAGGGTGTTTTCACACATGGTCCCTTCCAGGCAATTTTTATGAACTCAGTGCGGTTCGCTTAATTTTTTGTGCAGTGTGAACACTGCAAAGGAACTCAAACCCCTCAAAAGAGCCCCCGAAGCAAACCGAACTGAGATCTCGAGAGGTGGTCTGAGTTCGGTTCGCTTGAACTCGGCGGTCCGGTTCCCTTTTTTAGGGAAACGTGAACACAAAGCTCCCAAGGTTTTTTTTATTTTTTTTTATTTCACCTTTATTTAACCAGGTAAGCCAGTTGAGAACAGGTTCTCATTTACAACTGCGACCTGGCCAAGATAAAGCAAAGTAGTGCAATAAAAACAACACAGAGTTACATATGTGGTAAAAAAAACATAAAGTCAGAAATACAACAGAAAATATATATACAGTGTGTGCAAATGTAGCAAGTTATGGAGGTAAGGCAATAAATAGGCTATAGTGCAGAATAATTACAATAGTATTAACACTGGAATGCTAGATGTGCAAGAGATTATGTGCAAATAGAGATACTGGGGTGCAAAAGAGCAAAATAAATAACAATATAGGGATGAGGTAGTTGGGTGGGCTAATTTCAGATGGGCTGTGTACAGGTGCAGTGATCGGTAAGGTGCTCTGACAACTGATGCTTAAAGTTATTGAGGGAGATAAGAGTCTCCAGCTTCAGAGATTTTTGCAATTCGTTCCAGTCATTGGCAGCAGAGAACTGGAAGGAATGGCGGCCAAAGGAGGTGTTGGCTTTGGGAATGACCAGTGAGATATACCTGCTGGAGCGCAGACTACGGGTGGGTGCTGCTATGGTGACCAATGAGCTAAGATAAGGCGGGGATTTGCCTAGCAGTGATTTATAGATGGCCTGGAGCCAGTGGGTTTGACGACGAACATGTAGTGAGGACCAGCCAACAAGAGCGTACAGGTCACAGTGGTGGGTAGTGTATGGGGCTTTGGAGACAAAACGGATGGCACTGTGATAGACTACATCCAATTTGCTGAGTAGAGTGTTGGAGGCTATTTTGTAAATGACATCGCCGAAGTCAAGGATCGGTAGGATAGTCAGTTTTACGAGGGCATGTTTGGCAGCATGAGTGAAGGAGGCTTTGTTGCGAAATAGGAAGCCGATTCTAGATTTAACTTTGGATTGGAGATTCTTTATGTGAGTCTGGAAGGAGAGTTTACAGTCTAACCAGACACCTACATATTTGTAGTTGTCCACATACTCTAGGTCCGACCTGTCGAGAGTGGTGATTCTAGTCGGGTGGGCGGGTGCTAGCAGCGTTCGATTGAAAAGCATGCATTTAGTTTTACTAGTGTTTAAGAGCAGTTGAAGGCTACTGAAGGATTGTTGTATGGCATTGAAGCTCGTTTGGAGGTTTGTTAACACAGTGTCCAATGAAGGGCCAGATGTATACAAAATGGTGTCGTCTGCGTAGAGGTGGATCTGAGAGTCACCAGCAGCAAGAGCGACATCATTGATATACACGGAGAAAAGTGTCGGCCCAAGAATTGAACCCTGTGGCACCCCCATAGAGACTGCCATAGGTCCAGACAACAGGCCCTCCGATTTGACACACTGAACTCTATCTGAGAAGTAGTTGGTGAACCAGGCGAGGCAGTCATTTGAGAAACCAAGGCTATTTAGTCTGCCAATAAGAATGCGGTGGTTGACAGAGTCGAAAGCCTTGGCCAGGTCGATGAAGACGGCTGCACAGTACTGTCTATTATCAATCGCGGTTATAATATCGTTTAGGACCTTGAGCGTGGCTGAAGTGCACCCGTGACCAGCTCGGAAACCGGATTGCATAGCGGAGAAGGTACGGTGGTATTCGAAATGGTCGATGATCTGTTTGTTAACTTGGCTTTCGAATACTTTCGAAAGGCAGGGCAGGATGGATATAGGTCTGTAGCAGTTTGGATCTAGAGTGTCACCCCCTTTGAAGAGGGGGATGACCGCGGCAGCTTTCCAATCTCTGGGGATCTCAGACGTTATGAAAGAGAGGTTCACTTGTAATTATTCCCGCACTACACACTAGACTACTGCAACACCGTTTCCCCTGCCATAATGATGACGTGCAGGTTCGCGGGAAAAAAAGTGTGCTGTTTTTGGATATTGATTAGCGATTGTCATATATACATACACTATATATACAAAAGTATGTGGACAACCCTTCAAATTGCTGACAGGTGTATAAAATCGAGAACACAGCCATGCAATCTACATAGACAAACATTTGCAGTAGAATGGTCTTACTGAAAGTGACTTTCAATGTGGCACTGTCATAGGATGCCACCTTTCCAACAAGTCAGTTTGTCAAATTTCTGCCCTGCTAGAGCTGCCCCGATCAACTGTACATGCTGTTTTGTAAAGTTTGGTGGAGGCCAACTGTAAAGTTTGGTGGAGGAGGAATAATGGTCTGGGGCTGTTTTTCATCGTTCGGGCTAGGCCCCTTAGCTCCAGTGAAGGGAAATCTTAACGCTACAGCATACAATGACATTCTAGATGATTCTGTGCTTCCAACTTTGTGGCAACAGTTTGGAGAAGGCCCTTTCCTGTTTCAACATGACAATGCCCCGTGCACAAAGCGAAGTCCATACAGAAATGTTTTGTCAAGATCGGTGTGGAAGAACTTGACTGGCCTGCACAGAGCCCTGACCTCAACTCCATTGAACACCTTTGGGATGAATTGGAATACTGACTGTGAGACAGGCCTAATTGCCCAACATCCCTGCCCGACCTCACTAATACTCTTGTGGCTGAATGGAAGCAAGTCTATGTAGCAATGTTCCAACATTTAGTGAAAAGCCTTACCTAGAAGAGTGGAGGCTGTTATAGCAGCAATGGGGGGAACAACTCCATCTTAATGCCCATGATTTTGGAATGAGATGTTCGACGAGCAGGTGTCCACATACTTCTGGTCATTTAGTGTAATAAAGCTTAGGAAATATTCGTTTTCTTTGGACACATATTTAACCCCTTTTTATGGGGTCACAAAACTACCTCCATATTATTTTAAAACCGGTACCGGTTACCTTCAGACAAGTCCTGTGGGTCTTGTGGGGGTCGTAGGGCAAAAGGTGGATGCGGTGGATTGAGACACAGCCCATGCAAAAAAACTGATATCTCTATCTTAAACGGACGGATTTTGATCGCAATTTTTTTATTACGTTACTTAGATTGACGCACGGGTCAACCTAAAGGATTTTAATTGCTGCCTGTCTTCCCAGTAGCCTACTTGGTGTGTGAACTGCTGACTGCTCATAACTTGCAGGTGATTATTGACACATAAACCAGGATTAAGGGGCAGGGTAATTTGTGACTGTTGTGGTTTTGGTAAGAAGTGTCAGCGGCGGTCTCATGGTCAAAACTAAGACCGTCGCCGAAACAAAGATTGTTCTGCTGAATTATTTGAGCAAGGAAAGAGAGGAAGGTTCCACACCACTCTCTCACTTGAGTACCTTACCTAGTTATTTTCATATCTCATTTTGCTCTTTTGTAGCTTTGGCAACTATGTGTGTATTTTCTATCCCAGTTCGCTCCTCTCCCTGTAGGCTTTACAGACGCTCCCTACCCCTTGGCTGCAACCCTTCTAATTTAGTGTACCCTGCGTGCACAACCCATGTGGAATTCCTGGTCTCTGACAGCATTTGGAACTGCCGATCTGCAGTAAAGAATGTCGAGTTAATCTAAGCCTATGCTGCCCTTCAGTCCCTAGACTTTTTGGCCCTGAAGGACACATGGATCACCCCAGAGAACACTGCTAGTCCAGCTGCTCTCTCTTCATCTGACTACGTTTATCTCATAGTCCGAGAGCATCTAGTAGTGACGGTGGTGGCATAGGGCTGCTCATTCATTCTAAGTAGAGATTTTCTCTTTTCTCCCTCGCTTACCTATCTATCTCTTTTAATTCCATGCTGTCACTGTCACTTGTCCACTCAAGCTTAACATTGTTGTCATCTATCGCCCACCAGGTGCCCTTAGAGAGTTCCTCAATGAGCTTGACACCTTGATAAGCTCATTTCCTGACGATGGCTCACCACTCTTCGTACTGGGCGACTTCAACCTCCCAACATCTGCCTTCGATTAATTAACTCTTTAACTCTTTCTATCCCCTCCTTGCGTCTTTTGACCTCACCCTTTCCTATTCCCCTCCCACTCAAAAGGCAGGCAATACACTTGACCTCATCTTTACTACCAATCTCACGGCAACACCCCCTCCAGGCCTCTGATCACTACTTTGTTGCCTTTTCTGTCTCCCTCTCCTCCAACCCTAGCCACTCAGCCCATACCCAGATGGTCATGTCCCATCACAATCTTCGCTCTCTCTCTCCTACTACTCTCTCCTCTTTTATCTTATCATCTCTCCCTTCTGATAAATACTTCTCTCTCCTGTCTCCTGATTCTGCCTCTTCAACCCTACTGTCCTCCCTTTCTGCATTCTATGACTTGCACTTTCCCCTTTCCTCCCGGCCGGCTCAGCCCTCCCCTCTTGCTCCGTGGCTGTGATGCATTGCGAGTTTACAGAACAGGGCTGCGGGCAGCTAAGTGAAAATGTCAAGCTTCTGCCTCTAACCCTAGGAACTCTTTTCCACCTTCTCCTCCCTCCTTAATCCTCCACTCCCACCCCTCTCCCTCCTCCCTTTCTGCGGACGACTTTGTCAACCACTTTGAAAAGAAGGTTGACGACATACGCTCCTCATTCACTCAGCCTAATGAGTCCACAGGTCCCACTCACACGCTTTGACCTCTTTCTCCCCTCTCTCTCCAGATGAAATCCTGCGACTAGTGAGGTCTGTCCGCCCGACAACCTGCCCGCTCGACCCCATCCCCTTCTCCAGACCATCTCTGGAGACCTTCTCCCATTCCTGTGCCATCAAACCCCTGCAACTTATCCAGAACGCTGCAGCCCGCCTGGTGTTCAACCTTCCCAAATTCTCCCATGTCACCCCACTCCCCGGTGGAGATGATCAAGACTGGATTAAAACACAGACTGGCATGCTGAGCTAGCAATAATATACACATACACATGTGAGCGTGTCTTTGTGTATGTAGCCTGTGGGTTATTGCTAGTCTGGCTACTATTTTGCCCAATCCTGCGTTTTGGGTTGAGGAGCAGGTCGGGAGTAAGAGAGAGTCATGCCACAAATAGACTGGAACAGGCCACCTCCCAGATGACAAACTGTGCCAAGTGGCGTCATTTCAGCGAAACCTTGGATAAGGCAGAGTGACGTCCTTGTTTGTCTTGAGCTAGAGTGTGGCAACTGCTATAGCCTGCCATATCCAATATTGCCCCTGCCACCACCCTTCTCATTGCCCATCCCTGCCCAGGCTGCCATGGAAACAGGACTGATAGCACAGAGGTCATGTGGGCACCAGATTAAAAAGGCAGAACTGATTACTCTGTGGGTCTGCCAGTCTACCACCGTGTCGTGCCCTCATTCGCCTGCACCCTCTGAGGGATTACTTTTCCCGCTATGGCACTTTAATTCCCTGTCAGATTACCCAATGTTTACCCTGTATGGGTCTGGGCGCTGACAGGCTACACTGACACTGACAAGCTTTCACTGGCTCCCCGCCCGTCACTCACCCTGGCCCTTTATCTCTGATGGGGTGGCTTTCATTCGTCTGGCCCTGGACGTCACAAACCTGGACAACTCCTAAAATAACTGCACAGTGTATTTCCAACATCCAATCTGTGGTATTGTTCCGCACAAGCTTTCCTAAAATCACCCCATACTGTGGTCTAAGTATAGCTATAATAATGTGTATAATATTTACATTTGTCGCTGTTAGATGGAACGATACACAAAAGCCATTATACTTCCTGATCAAAACAGGGTGTTGCTATGAATTGTTTTAGATTCTAATTAGGTGAGGTTGTGATATCCATGAAAGCATTGCTGATGTGTGAATGTGCACCTGAATACATTGCAGTGATCTCCTCTAATATAGGGTCGGTACTATGCATGACTCAGAGCTCTGCTAATGGGAGACCTGCATTCTGTGTGCCTCTCACCCGGAGAGAATCCCTCCTCCTCTGTCTCCCCTCTCAGATGACTCAGCCTCCCTGGTCCCCACACACTCATTTGCTCATTATACCACGACCACTAGGCTGGGGCGGCGGCTCGCCTCCTCTCATACACATTGGGGACACATTCACAGCGTTGGGAGCGCTGGTTGGCTTAAGGGGGATAATGAGAGCTGTAATTGAACAGTGTACTCCAGCAGCCTGCCGTCAGAGAGAGAGACGCCACTGAGATGCAGCTAATTACCACAGCTCACAGACCCTGTCACCCCCACCATGAGTGACTCTCTCTCTCTCTCTCTCTCTCTCTGTGTGTGTGTGTGTGTGTGTGTGTGTGTGTGTGTGTGTGTGTGTGTGTGTGTGTGTGTGTGTGTCTATGTGTGTGTCTATGTGTGTGTGTGACAGACAGACAGAAGCCACCACAATAGGTGGGCATGGCTCAGCAATTTTAGTATGTGGCTGAGGGAGAGGGAGAGTGTGCGAATTACAATATTGGTTGAAGTAAATTACTAGCATATACTGCTTCAGGTCACTGCCACACTGACACTGGCTCATATACTGGCACTGATAAAAGCTCACTGGCAAACTAAAAAACACACAAAACTACAAACTTGAGAAACTACAATTGTCTGATAAACGTGCAGTGTTAGATAAAACAAGTTAGTCAACCTTTTCTTGTCACACTCAGTCCTGACCATGGCTAGGAACCCAACAGCCATTATTCGTTGTATGTCAGCGTTATGTCAAAGTGTCATTAATGTAATTGAGGTCAGTTGTAATGACAGAAATAACAGTGGGCTTAATAGGAGGGCTTCAAGTAGAACACAACCCTGATAATTTCAGAGGTCGAAGTATGGAACTGTATCTATACATTGTTTAACTCTGGCTGAAATATAATTATGTTTGTGTGAAAGTAAATCTATCTAAGGAGGCTGCACTGCCCCTGGCTGATAACACAGACTGATCACTAGAAATAGACAGAGATTTCAGACGTTTGAAAAGGTCCCAGAACGTCGATATATGCCTTCCTCGATGCTCACAAAAAAAGAAGAAAAAAGGTTGCCCAGCACTAGGAGAAAACTCGTGATGCTCAGAACCAGAGAGTGCTGCTCAGACTACTGCGCTACCACAGTTCACAATGCTCTAGCAAGTCGCGAGAATACTTGATGATACTTGATGGTAATAGCGCATTGTTTTTATTTATTTTGTTTTAAGCCTTCCCCAAAGCCTTCCCCAAATATTTTTGTTGACAAGATTAGCAAACTTAGGCATGACATGCAAACAACAAATGCTGAGCCTTCATATTCATGCATAATGGACCAAATACTGTAGTTTTGAGTTCCACAAAGTGGGCGTGGAAGAGGTGATTTTGTTTTGCTATCTATAGATAAGGACAGACCACCTGGTACCGACAACCTGGATGGTAAATTGCTGAGGTTGGTAGCAGAATACATTGTGACTCCTGTTTGCCACATCTTCAATTTAAGCCTAGAAGACAGTGTGTGCCCTCAGACATGGAGGGAGGAAAAGGTCATTCCACTACCCAAGAATACCCTTTAATGGTTCAAACAGCTGACCAATCAGCCTGTTACAAGTGTTTAGCAAACTTTTGGAAAAAATGTTGTTTGATCAAATACAAAGTTATTTTACAGAAAACAAATGAACAACATACTTTCTGCATGATTATAGGGATGGGCACTCAACATGCTCGGCACTGACACAAATTACTGATGATTGGCTGAAAGAAATTGATAGCAAGAAGATTGTCGGAGCTGTTCAGTTAGACTTCAGTGCAGCTTTTGATTCATTGATCATAACCTTTTGCTGAAAAAAACATAGGTGTTATGGATTTGCATCCTCTGCCTTATTATGGATTGAGAGTTACCTATCTAATAGAACACAAAGGGTTTTCATTAATGGAAGCCTCTCTTATGCAAATTCAGTTGAGTGTGGTGTAGTGCAGGGCAGCCGGCTCGGGCCATTATTGTTTTCTGTTTTTACTAATGACCTTCCACTGACCTTGAATAAAGCCTGGGTGTCTATGTACGCTGACGACACAACAGTATACACGTCGGCTGCAACAGTCAAATAAATAACTGACACCCTTAACATAGAGCTCCAGTCTGTTTTAGAATGGGTAACTAGCAATAGACTGGTGCTAAATATCTCAAAAAACGAAAAGCATAATTTTTGTGACAAATCACTCGCTCAACGCTAAACCTAATTTAGATCTATTATTGAATAATGTGGCGATTGAGCAAGTTGAGGAGACTAAACTGCTAGGTGTAACCCTAGATAGCAAGCTGTCATGGTCAAAACATATAAACTCAATGGTTGCTAAAATGGGAAGAGGTCTGCCCATGACAGGGCGTTGCTCTGCCTTCTTGATATCTCTGTCGACCAGACAGGTCCTACAGGCCCTAGTTTTGTTGCACCAGGACTACTGCCCAGCTGTGTGGTCATGTGCGGCAAAGATGGACATAGATAAATTGCAGTAGGTCCAAAACAAAGCAGCACGTATCGCACTTAGATGTACACGGAGGGCAAGTGTCAGTAACATCCTGGCTCAAAGTTGAGGAGAGATTAACTCCATCTCTATTGGTCTTTGTGCGAGGAATTGATGTGTTGAAGGTACCGAACTGTCTGTTCAAGCAGTTGGCACACAGTTCAGACACTTATCGGTACAACACAAGACATGCAACCAAAGGTCACTTCACAGCCCCCAGGTCCAGAACAGAGGCTGGGAAAGGCACAGTATTAAATAGAGCCATGACTACATGGAACTCTCTGCCACCCCAGGTAACACAAGCTAGCAATAAAACCAGATTTAAAAAACAGATAAAAGAATACCTTACAGCACAAAAGGGACTGTGAAGAGACACAGTGATTTTATATATATTTTATTATAATTTGCACTGTATTATGTATTAGACCTAGATATTGTGTGTATGTACTGATATCTAGGTCTATGTGTGATGTTTTAAATGTATGTAGTTCAGTCCTTGACTAATAATGTTCTGTACTATGTACTATGCCATGTTTCATGTGGACCCCAGGAAGAGTAGCTGCTGCTTTTGCAGCGGCTAATGGGGATCCTAATAAATACCAAATACCAAAATACCAAGCCATAGCCCCAACCTTAACCACTCGAAATTAATACCTAAACTTAACCATTTGAGTTGTTTTAACCTTGTAACCACATGGAATTAACCCTCTAACCGCTCGGAATGAATGTGTCAAAAACAGACGTTCATCCATAATACGTTGAATTTCGAAACTATGAGATCTTGTTGGATAACAGGGCTTAGAAAGTTTCTCAAGAGACCTGAGAAATCTTGCACGCACACACACGCACACACACACACATCCATGCACGCACGCTGAACAAACACACTCACACACAGTGTAATTGTCGTGCAAACAATTTGTGTTGGGCCCACTATTGCTGCCCTCAGTGGCAGAGGGCTTTAGATAAGAACGTCAGTAATCTCATCTCCTCCTATCCCAGCAGGAGAATAGCATGGCCCTAATCCTACACTGGGTTCAAAATATCTTAAAAACCTATATTTATACAACATCAAATCTGTCCACAAATACCCTATATTATCACAACAATTCTGTCCAACAATGATGAGAGACTACGGTTGAGATGTTAGAGAGACTATCGTAGTCTACTACCTGCTACTTTTCTACTAATAAAACTGCTGTGTGTGTGTGTATGTGTGTGTGTGTACGTGTGTGTTTTTGGTTTGACTCTCTTTGTGGGGACCAGAAGGATAGGAAAGGGTTTAGGTGTTAGAGTTAGGATTAAAATTAGGATTAGGGTTAGAATTAGGGTTAGGGGTTATGGTTTAGGTTTAAGTTTAGGGTTAGGGTTAGGAGTTAGGGTTAGGTTAGGGGTTGGGGTTGGGGTTACGGTTAGGGTTAAGGTTAGGGTTAGGGTTGGGTTAAGGGTTAGGGTTAGTGTGTGTGTGTGAGTGGGTGGGTGGGTGGGTGTGGTCTAAGGCACTGCATCGCAGTGCTAGCTGTGCCACTAGAGATCCTGGTTCGATCCAGGCTCTGTCGTAGCCGGCCGCAACCGGGAGACCCATGGGGCGGCGCACAATTGGCCCAGCGTCGTCCAGGGTAGGGGAGGGAATGGCCGGCAGGGATGTAGCTCAGTTGGTAGAGCATGATGTTTGCAACGCCAGGGTTGTGGGTTTGATTCCCACGGGGGGCCAGTATGAAAAATACAAAAAAATAATGTATGCACTCACTAACTGTAAGTCGCTCTGGATAAGAGCGTCTGCTAAATGACTAAAAATGTAAATGTAAAAATGGTGTGGGTGTGGGTGTGTATGTGTATGTGTATGTGTGCATGTATCCTTGAGGGAAGTTAAGTGCTCTGGGTTAAGTTGGTCTCCAACATCTAAAAGCCTGCCTGCTGTCTGGTCAATAATACATTCCCCTTTGAGTGCTTCTTAGGGTGGCAGTAGTGAAAAACAACTCCCCCACAATATTTTCTACCCTTCTCTCTCTCTCTCTCTCTCTCTCTCTCTCTCTCTCTCTCTCTCTCTCTCTCTCTCTCTCTCTCTCTCTCTCTCTCTCTCTCTCTCTCTCTCCCTCCATCTGTCTCTCTCTCTCTCTCTCTCTCTCTCTCTCTCTCTCTCTCTCCCCCACCTCTCCTTCTTTCTCTCTCTCCTTCTCTCTCTCAGATGTGTGTCTGTGTGCGTCACAGATCAGGCTGTTTATTCCCAGCCTTTCTCCTCCTCAGCATCACTTTCATTCTCCACAGCAGTTTCTGATGGCCTGTCATTTCTCCCACACAGACACAGCAGCTCTGATGGCCTGTCATTTCTCCCACAGAGACACAGCAGCTATGATGGCCTGCCATCTCTCCCACACAAACACAGCAGATCTGATGGCATGCCATCTCTCCCACACAAACACACCATCTCTCCCACACATGCCCTGACGTACACACTCCGGCACATGAAAACACATTAAAACACATACAGCCCAGTACATAAACCAGTAGGCATACACAAACACATACACAGGGTTTGGGAATAACTGATTACATGTGATCAGTTACATAAATTCTGATTGCAAAAAAAACGTAACCGTAATCACACATCTGGACAAGAGGAATACCTACAGTTCATTCGGAATGTATTCAGACCCCTTTAGTTTTTCCACATTTTGTTATGTTACAGCCTTATTATAAAATGGATGAAATAAATAAAAATCCTCATCAATCCACACACACTATCTCATAATGACAAAGTGAAAACAGGTTTTTATAATGTTTGCAAATTTATAAAAAATTAAAAACAGAAATACCTTATTTACATAAGTATTCAGACCCTTTGCTATGAGACTCGATATTGAGCTCAGGTACATCCTGTTTCCATTGATCATCCTTGAGATGTATCTACAACTTGACTGTGGTAAATTCAATTGATTGGACATGATTTGGAAAGGTACACACCTGTCTATGTGTCCTCAAGACCTTTTCAAACGTCCGAAATCAACGGCTATTTGTTGTCCCCAGCCTGTATCAAGGACCCCACCCACCCCAGCCATGAGCTGTTCTCTCCCTTAACGTTGGGCAGACGGTATCAGAGCATGAGGTCTAATACCAACAGGCTCGGAGACTGTTTCTATCTACAAGCCATCAGACTGCTGAACACTTGAACTGGTTTCCATCTCCGCACCTTAGCACACATGCACTCACTCACGCAAACACACACACACACGCACACACACACACACACACACACACACACACACACACACACACACACACACACACACACACACACACACACACACACACACGCACACACACACACACACACACATACACACACACACACACACACACACACACACACACACACACATGCACACACACACATATACACACACACATTCATTCTACACACACATCACAACTGCTGCTACCAGACTCTATTTATTATTGCTAAATACTGCACAATTTAAACACTTGCCCCCCCCCCCCTCCCCAATCCCCCTTTCTCCAAAACACATGTACATATTGGACTATGAATTGTGCCTTCCTGTATTATACTTATGCTAAAATGTTTATTCTATTCTACTGCCATTTACTTTATGTTCGTATTACAGTTTTTTACAATCACTTTGGCACTAATTTCAGAACCTTGACGTCATTTTTCAAAACTCTAGACACAAAACTCACAACCAATGATCAAAATGCACATTTTTCAAAACTCTAACACTTTTTTCAATTGCTTGGATACAATACACATACAACTAAGATCATTTGTTCATTTAACAAAAGTCACCTGTTCAATATGACACAACTTAACATCAAAGTACTACTATTTCAAAAGGCAATTCACACATTACATTTCAGATGAGTGTCTATTCATTTCATTACAATTATCCAACTATCAATTGAGACAACTGCTCAAAATGATAAGTAACTGTTGCATTGCTCTTAATGCATAGTTGTATGGAAACAGACAAACAATATTCCATGTTTAGATCATGAAAGTTTCAAAGTAACGAGATTCATTGTCACCAATTAGCATGGAGCATGAACCAATTAGACTACATTATCTATGGATGTAATATTTCATCATCATTATTTATCAGACACCATTTCTATGGTCCCCTTGTAACCTTCCTTGATGAGCTCGATCAGGCCTGTAGAGCTGGTGGCGTGACCTATGTCATTGTGTGGGATAATGTCAGGTTCCACCATGCTCATATGGTGCAAGCATGGTTTCAGGCCCATGCACAATTTACCACCCTGTATTTACCCCCATACTCTCCTTTCCTTAACCCGATTGAGGAATTTTTCTCCACATGGAGATGGAAGGTTTATGATAGGCGCCCTCATGAACAAGAAACTCTTCTCCAGGCCATGGATGACGCATGCAATGACATCACGGCAGACCAGTGTCAGGCCTGGATTCGCCATGGCCAAAGGTTTTTTCCAAGATGTTTGGCTAATGAAAACATCCATTGTGATGTAGATGAGAACCTGTGGCCAAAACCACAAGACAGAGTTGATGAAAATGTAGAAGTACAGTAATCACTCCTATGTTTTGCTTTTTACAGTACAAGCAAGCAAGTTGAGGAACACTGCATTTGATGTTTTACAGTACTGTATTATTTTTCATCAATATATTTCAGATTTTGTTCAATGATTCCACTGTGTCTGTAGTATTCTCTCTACTACTGCTATACTTTTACAGGGATGTATTTACATGTAGTACCATAATGAAACATGTATCACCTATTTTGTACTACAATATTTAATGATCGTACGAACAATGACACAGTGAAACTATCGGTTGCTTGTGTGTGGGTGATCTAAATTAACGTTTCATTGGTATTTCACAATACATTTGTTTTTTGAACCAATGATTGTGCAAGTGCAAGATTTCTTTAAAGATATGAATGCACAATGCAATGTTTTGAACATTGGACAGCCTGTGTTACAAGTGATGACCGTTTTGAGTTTTGTGTCTAGAGTTTTGAAAAATGACGTCAAGGTTCTGAAATTAGTGCCAAAGTGATTGTAAAAAACGGTATTATTATTTTTTATTATTTCTTATTGTTGTTGCATTGTCGAGAAGGAACCTGCAAGTAAGCATTTTATTGGATGGTGTATACCATGTGTATCTTGTAACTTGAAACTACGGCAAAAATATTGTAATCAGATTACAGATACTTTTTTAAAAACCAGATGATTACTTCTTGGATTTCTTTTCAATTCAGAAAGAATGTTTGTGAAAACATACATTATGACACCTTTCTGTTTTCTCAATTATATTTAATTCAGCATTGCAAAAAGGCACAAGTTAAAATTTGTTCCACCTGAGTGAGTCTGACCACAAGCCAGAGACTAGGGCTGTGGCAGGCATGACATTTTGTCAGATGGTTATTGTCATGCAAAAGACTGCCGGTCTCACGGTAATCGACCATTAATTAACATAAACATGTTTAGCATCTCCATGCCTTCATGCATACAAGCCTCTTACAAGCCGATGCGTGCCTTTGGAACATCTACAAAGTATAATAAATCAATTGAATATACACCATCACAATAAATCCATTATTTTCTTTTGGCAGGTCTAAAGAAACATTATGATATGAAGAAAATGTATTTCAGAAGAACAGAATATGAGTTGGCCTACTGTATGTCATCTGGCAATGCTCGATGCCATAGGGTGTAGGCTTGTTAATTTAGCAGAGAAGATATGCTTATAAGTCCCGCGCCATTATTTTATATTATATGATTTTATAGTAAGAAGAAGTATAATTGAACTTAGCTAAATAAAAAAGAAAACATATTTTTCTCATTCCGGAGCGAGTGCGCATATGAAGTGATATGAAGTGGCTATGTTGAGTGTAAAAGTGATCATTTGAAACAGGTCCTAGATGCTAGATTTACAGTTATTTGGCAACTTTAGTTGTGAATGATACAAACCTTAGAATGTCTTAGAAATCAAAAGATAGTTGGGCTGCATGATGCAACTATAGGCTATTGATTAAAAAAAAAAAGCTTGCACTTTGTTCCTTGCTTCAGGCTGCACATGCTGTTCTCTCTTCAAGTGATCATATTTTCACCCATCAAACTATTCTCAATTAAATCTTGTCTTTAGTAATATGTAAAATTAGTTTCGATTTAGAATGGTCCAGGTATGTACTGGAATAGCGACCACTTTCCCGCAGGATTGTTTTTCACTCATGTCTGGTAGGCTACTCCAGTTATTTCACTCCTTGCATCAACCACTGTTTGAGGAGCATGCAGCCTCTTGCCACGTGACAGGTGATATTCCGCCCAAACTCTGTATGCCATGGGCTCTCCAACCCTGTTCCTGCAGCTACCCAGTGCTTAATTTGGGAAACCAAGTGAAATCTGTTCGGGAACATCGATAGTAACATGTTTTCACAACGAAACATATTTAATTAAACTGTTGACAACCCCTCTCTCTAAGCTCTTGAGAAAGGAATGAAGGAGAGAGGGGAGGAGATGGAAACGCATGGTGGTGAGATATTCTGTAGCTAAAAGTTATGTGTCAGTCTACTAATTATGAAAAAAACAAAAAATTACCTATTACTAGGCTATTCACAATCAAATAGAAATTCACTGCAATTGTAGGCTAACTCTGAATTCGTTTAATTTAGGCTACCAATTATGTACCAAAGATATTAAATCAGTTTTTTTACATGTTTTTCTGCCATGTGTAATATGAGTAGAGTATGTATTGTATAAAATGGCACAATCATTATTTTAATTCAAGTTTTCTTTTCGGCTTGGGCTTATATAATGTATAGGCCTATGCTTATGCATAATCTCTAATATGCATATGGTTGTTTTGAATTAATCATCACCTTAGAAAGCGCTGTCCGTTTCGTTGTGTTAGGCTTTGAAGCAACATCCATAATGAACATGTTTCAAATCAGTTTCAACCTGTTGTTGAACTTCTTTCTTCAAATTGATCAATCACAGTGAGGTGAGTTTTAAAAGCACATACTGTTTTGAGGATAAGTGCTTGATGTGATTTTTGATGGCATTTGCATTGATGTCAGAGTGGTTAGAGGAACAATAGAGCCCTGAGTACCAGGCCAATAGCGACCTGATGATCATTAGGGAGTTGGGTACTACTAATGCATGTCCAGAGTGCATAAAAGGAGATAACCGTGACTCAAGGGTCAAATGGAATTTTACTGCGGTCATGACTCACTGAGGAGTTTGTGTAATCCAAAAGTTACGTTTCGGATGACAATTTTGGACAGGTAACTAGTAACTAGTAACATTTAGAAAGTAATCTACCCAACCCTGCACACAGCACACAAATGTACAGTGCCTTGCAAAAGTATTTATCCCCCTTTTTTCCTATTTTGTTGCATTACAACCTGTAATTTAAATGGATTTTTATTTGCATTTCATGTAATGGACATACACAAAATAGTCCAAATTGGTGAAGTGGAATGAAAAAAATAACTTTTCAAAAAATTCAAATAAATTAATAACGGAAAAGTGGTGCGTGCATATGTACTCACCCCATTTGCTATGAAGCCCCTAAATAAGATCTGGTGCAACCAATTACCTTCAGAAGTCACATAATTAGTAAAATAAAGTCCACCTGTGTGCAATCTAAGTGTCACATGATCTGTTGCATGATCTCAGTATATATAGCACTAAGCAAGGGGCACCACCAAGCAAGCGGCACCATGAAGACCAAGGAGCTCTCCAAACAGGTCAGAGACAAAGTTGTGGAGAAGTACAGATCAGGGTTAGGTTATAAAAAAATATCCGAAACTTTGAACATCCCACGGAGCACCATTAAATCCATTACTAAACAATGGAAAGAATATGGCACCACAACAAACCTGCCAAGAGAGGGCCGCCCACCAAAACTCACGGACCAGGCAAGGAGGGCATTAATCAGAGAGGCAACAAAGAGACCAAAGATAACCCTGAAGGAGCTGCAAAGCGCCACAGCGGAGATCGGAGTATCTGTCCATAGGACCACTTAAAGCCATACACTCCACAGAGCTGGGCTTTATGGAAGAGTGGCTAGAAAAAAGCCATTGCTTAAAGAAGAAAATAAGCAAACACATTTGGTGTTCGCCAAAAGGCATCTGGGAGACTCCCCAAATATATGGAAGAAGGTACTCTGGTCAGATGAGACTAAAATTGAGCTTTTTGGCCATCAAAGAAAACGCTATGTCTGGTGCAAAACACCTCTCATCACCCCGAGAACACCATCCCCACAGTGAAGCATGGTGGTGGCAGCATCATGCTGTGGGGATGTTTTTCATCGGCAGGGACTGGGAAACTGGTCAGAATTGAAGGAATGATAGATGGCGCTAAATACAGGGAAATTCTAAATACAGGGAAATTCTTGAGGGAAACCTGTTTCAGTCTTCCAGAGATTTGAGACTGGGACGGAGGTTCACCTTCCAGCAGGACAATGACCCTAAGCATACTGCTAAAGCAACACTTGAGTGGTTTAAGGGGAAACATTTAAATGTCTTGGATTGGCCTAGTCAAAGCCCAGACCTCAATCCAATTGAGAATCTGTGGTATGACTTAAAGTTCGTTGTACACCAGCGGAACCCATCCAACTTGAAGGAGCTGGAGCAGTTTTGCCTTGAAGAATGGGCAAAAATCCCAGTGGCTAGATGTGTCAAGCTTATAGAGACACACCCCAAGAAACTTGCAGCTGTAATTGCTGCAAAAGGTTGCTCTACAAAGTATTGACTTTGGGGGGAAATTAGTAGTTATGCACGCTCAAGTTTTCTGTTTGTTTTGTCTTATTTCTTGTTTGTTTCACCCCAAAAAATATTTTGCATCTTCAAAGTGGTAGGCATGTTGTGTAAATCAAATTATACAAACCCCTAAAAAATCTATTTTAATTCCAGGTAGACACTCTTATCCAGAGCGACTTACAGAAGCAATTAGGGTTAAGTGCCTTGCTCAAGGGCACATCAACAGATTTCTCACCTAGTCGGCTCGGGGATTAGAACCAGTGACCTTTCGGTAACTGGCACAACGCTCTTAACCACTAAGCTACCTGCCGCCCAGGTTGGAAGGCAACAAAACAGGTAAAATGCCAAGGGGGGTGAATACTTTCGCAAGCCACTATACAGACAACACCGCAGCTCAAAACACATCAGTTCACAATAAACACCAAGCTCCATGCTCCTGTGCAGAATGTGTCTCGGGATGTGATCATCTAATGGACGGTGTGATGGGGTACTTATTGTGGTGCTAAAATCTGATGAGCCGTTGCTACAATCTGCCTCGCTCACACTCTCTACACACACATATGCGCACACACACATCATGCGTACATTCATGCACACACGCATAAACACATGGATGCACACATGGGTGAGCACGCACACACACACACTCACACTCATCATATGACTTTGAAACATGGATGCACTGCCTGTCTATGGCTTAAGACCACCCTTTGTCTTTGGCTTGTCCTTTTAGTGTGGAGCACAGCACACAGCTGAATGCATTAATTACATATGCACAGCTATAGATCCACTGTCTAACCCCAGTGATTGTATTCTCCCAACGCACGTCAAACCTAATTGCAATTGTTAACCTTTAAGTTGCACTATTAAACGAAATTGACAATCTGTCAGGTTTGATTATAATGTGTTAGGAAAAGAGTTGTGTCATTTCCTTTTTACCTTTCATACCTTTCACATGACTCACCACTACACAGGAAGGCCTCTACAGTGGCTTGCGAAAGTATTCACCCCCCTAGGCATTTTTCCTATTTTGTTGCCTTACAACCTGGAATTAAAATTGATTTTTTGGGGGTTTGTATCATTTGATTTACACAACATGCCTACCACTTTGAAGATGCAAAACATTTTTTATTGTGAAACAATAATAATAATATGCCATTTAGCAGATGCTTTTATCCAAAGCGACTTACAGTCATGTATGCATACATTTTTACGTATGGGTGGTCCCGGGGATCGAACCCACTACCCTGGCGTTACAAGCGCCATGCTCTACCAATTGAGCTACAGAGGATCACAAACAAGAAATAAGACAAAAAAACTGAAAACGTGAGCATGCATAACTGTTCACCCCCCCACAGTCAATACTTTGTAGAGCTACCTTTTGCAGTAATTACAGCTGCAAGTCTCTTGGGGTATGCCTCTATAAGCTTGGCACATCTAGCCACTGGGATTATTGCCCATTCTTCAAGGCAAAACTGCTCCAGCTCCTTCAAGTTGGATGGGTTCCGCTGGTGTACAGCAATCTTTAAATCATACCACAGATTCTCAATTGGATTGAGGTCTGGGCTTTGACTAGGCCATTCCAAGAGGTGTTAGGTTTGCACTAGACATAGCGTTTTCCTTGATGGCCAAAAAGCTCAATTGTAGTCTCATCTGACCAGAGTACCTTCTTCCATATGTTTGGGGAGTCTCCCACATGCCTTTATGCGAACACCAAACGTGTTTGCTTATTGATTTTCTTTAAGCAATGGGTTTTTTCTGGCCACTCTTCCGTAAAGCCCAGCTCTGTGGAGTGTATGGCTTAAAGTGGTCCTATGGACAGATACTCCAATCTCCGCTGTGGAGCTTTGCAGCTCCTTCAGGGTTATCTTTGGTCTCTTTGTTGCCTCTCTGATTAATGCCCTCCTTGCCTGGTCCATGAGTTTTGGTGGGTGGCCCTCTCTTGGCAGGTTTGTTGTGGTGCCATATTCTTTCCATTTTTTAATAATGGATTTAATCGTGCTCCGTGGGATGTTCAAAGTTTCTGATATTTTTTTATAACCCAACCCTGATCTGTACTTCTCCACAACTTTGTCCCTGACCTGTTTGGAGAGCTCCCTGGTCTTCATGGTGCCGCTTGCTTGGTGGTGCCCCTTGCTTAGTAGTGTTGCAGACTCTGTGGCCTTTCAGAACAGGTGTATATATACTGAGATCATGTGACAGATCATGTGACACTTAGATTGCACACAGGTGGACTTTCTTTAACTAATTATGTGACTTCTGAATGTAATTAGTTGCACCAGATCTTATTTAGGGGCTTCATAGCAAAGGGGGTGAATACATATGCGCGCACCACTTTTCCGTAATTATTTTTTTCAGAATCTTTTGAAATACGTATTTTTTTTCATTTCACTTCACCAATTGGGACTATTTTGTGTATGTCCATTAAATGAAATCCAAATAAAAATCCATTTAAATTACAGGTTGTAATGCAACAAAATAGGAAAAACACCAAGGGGGATGGAGACTTTTGCAAGGCACTCTATAACTAATACATTGGGTTTCACACGTGTTTTCATCTATAAAGCAGTACTCTGAGCTGTAAAGCAAGCTGAGACAGCGGCAGCACAGTCAGTACAGTAAAGGTCTTCATCTTAAACATTCTTTCACCTTAATGGAATATGAATAGTATCCCTTCATGTCTGAATATAGCTTCACTTATTAGGTAAGTAATGCTATATTGCATAATACTGTAGGCCCACGTGTTAAGTCATATTTAATCATTTAGGAGTAAATGTTACACAACATACATACGTAATCATATATATATATATATATATATATATATATATATATATATATATATATATATATATATATATATATATATATAATATATACACTACCGTTCAAAAGTTTGGGGTCACTTTGAAATGTCCTTGTTTTCCATGAAAACATATATGAAATTAGTTTGAATAGGAAATATTGCAAAATGAATAGGAAATGTAGTAATTGACAAGGTTAGAAATAATGATTTTAATTGAAATAATAATTGTGTCCTTCAAACTTTGCTTTCGTCAAAGAATCCTCCATTTGCACTTGCAGACCTTTGGCATTCTAGTTGTCAATTTGTTGAGGGAATCTGAAGATATTTCACCCCATGCTTCCTGAAGCACCTCCCACAAGTTGAATTGGCTTGATTGGCACTTCTTACGTACCATACGGTCAAGCTGCTCCCACAACAGCTCAATAGGGTTGAGATCTGGTGACTGTGCTGGCCACTCCATTATAGACAGAATACCAGCTGAATGCTTCTTCCCTAAATAGTTATTTCGTAGTTTGGAGCTGTGCTTAGGGTCATTGTCCTGTTGTAGGAGGAAATTGGCTCCAATCAAGCGCCGTCCACAGGGTTTGGCATGGCGTTGCAAAATGGAGTGATAGCCTTCCTTCTTCAAGATCTCTTTTACCCTGTACAAATCTCCCACTTTACCACCACCGAAGCACCCCCAGACCATCACATTGCCTCCACCATGCTTGACAGATGGCATCAAGCACTCCTCCAGCATCTTTTCAGTTGGTCTGCGTCTCACAAATGTTCTTCTTTGTGATCCGAACACCTCAAACTTTGATTCGTCTGTCCATAACACTTTTTTCCAATCTTCCTCTGTCCAGTGTCTGTGTTCTTTTGCCCATATTAATATTTTCTTTTTATTGGCCAGTCTGAGATATGGCTTTTTCTTTGCAACTCTGCCTAGAAGGTCAGCATCCCGGAGTCGCCTCTTCACTGTTGACGTTGAGACTGGTGTTTTGCGGGTACTATTTAATGAAGCTGCCAGTTGAGGACCTGTAAGACGTCTGTTTCTCAAACTAATTTGTCCTCTTGCTCAGTTGTGTACCGGGGCCTCCCACTCCTCTTTCTATTCAGGTTAGAGCCAGTTTGCACTGTTCTGTGAAGGGAGTAGTACACAGCGTTGTAGGAGATCTTCAGTTTCTTGGCAATTTCTCGCATGGAATAGCCTTCATTTCTCAGAACAAGAATAGACTGACGAGTTTCAGAAGAAAGTTATTTGTTTATGGCCATTTTGAGCCTGTAATCGAACCCACAATTGCTGATGCTCCAGATACTCAAATAGTCTCAAGAAGGCCAGTTTTATTGCTTCTTTAATCAGCACAACAGTTTTCAGCTGTGCTAACATAATTGCAAAATGGTTTACTAATGATCAATTAGCCTTTTAAAATGATAAACTTGGATTAGCAAACACAACGTGCCATTGGAACACAGGACTGATGGTTGCTGATAATGGGCCTCTGTACGCCTATGTAGATATTCCATTAGAAATCAGCAGGTTTCCAGCTACAATAGCCATTTACAACATAGAAAATGTCTACACTGTATTTCTGATCAATTTGATGTTATTTTAATGGACAAAAAATTTGCTTTTCTTTCGAAAACAAGGACATTTGTAAGTGACCCCAAACTTTTGAACGGTAGTGTGTATATATATATATATATATATATATATATATATATATATATATATATATATGTATGTGTGTGTGTGTGTGTGTTTATCTTATCACACATGCATTTATGTACCAATGCATACATATATACAGTACATGTGTATCCGTGCATGAAAGCCTATATCACATAATTTAGTTGTGGTCTGCTAGATGTCCTCACTACGCTAGACATCTAAAATGTAAACATAGTTGCATCTTTAAACATACTGAATTTATTGAAAATATATTGATGATCAAGCAGTGTAAGCGAAATCCCCCGAATGGAGGAGGGAATGTTCTCACAGGACCATGATTAGTGCCTTGAAGCATAGCAGTAAGCATTGACAGGTAATGTTTTTTCTCTGAGCTATCTGGATAGTACACTGTGTTCAGAATCATGTATAGTCTACTGACAGTAGGCTACTATCTAAATAATGTAAGACATTCTATATGCAGATCCATTTTTGTATGCCTTTGAGGGAGTACGTTTCAAAAGAATCAGAGGTGAAAATGAAAAAGATGTACAGCTCCTTTCAATGAGCATACGCCACAGTGACTTCTATTCTTCTATTATCTGTCTTTCAAAAGAGGCATCTACATTAACTATATGATAACTCTCTCTCTCTTTCTGTCCATCTTTTCATCTCTCTCTCCTTCCCTCTGTCTCTCTAACTCTCCCTCTCTCTCGCTCTCTCTCTGACAGGTAGCTAGCTACATATATATTTAGCTATAGGCCTATATACTGTGATCTTCTGACATGCTTTCATGTTTAGGAGAGCTGTGAGGGGAGTGACATTGAGTGAGAATGTAATCCACCATCCTATCTACCTGAGATAGAGAGAGCCCACAGGGCTCAGAGCATAGAGACAGACACAATCAGCAGCCATCTTACTCAGGATTCAGGCCAAACCCTGCTACATAACACAGCTACACTAGCACACAGTGACTCTGTGATATACATTATGACAAAGAGGGAAGAGAGGTTCTGTTGTGTTGGATGTCAGCATGTGAACATTTGTCACGGATCCCCCCGGTACTGCTGCTCATTCCGTTCACCAGTTCCGGAGGTCTACGTCACCGGCTTTCTAGGCGTCACTGACATGGATCATTACCACCAACCCCGGACTGTCTTGTCCCATGTCCGTTGGTCTCGTGAGTACCCTGTATAGTGCTCTTGTTGTTTACGGGTCTCGTCCCGTGTATTGTGTAGAGGTTACACCTCACTCTTTGTTTGGGTTACATCCCTTTTGTATATATATATACACATGTTTGTGTTGTGTGGAGTAAATAAAACCCCTAATACGTATTCCTGCGCCTGTCTTCAAATCAACGTGACAACATTACTGTTTCATATATTTATATAATAACTTATAATTCAAAGCATGAACACATCATCCACACAGTGAGTCACAACCATACACACTATATTCATGTTCACTCTAGAACACACACAACAAAACATCACTTCCAAATGCCAGACACATACAAGGGAATACACATTTTGCATCCATTTGGACATACGTAGTTTTCACACTCCTCTAAGATTTACTTTTTTTCTATTAGAACATTAGGTCCAGTGCGTCTGTTCCTCCTCTAACGGTAGAGCTCTGTTATATGGTTACGAGTGTTGTCAGTTAGAAGGTGTCTGCATAGTGAGACGTTCCCCAGGCTTGAAGGTCTGGAGCCTGCAGGAGCAGGTCTTGTGTAACATAATTCCCCCTGTGACGGTCACTCTGGTGACACAGAGTGGGGCGCTCACTGAACCATGGCCTGATGGCAGGTGGCACATTGTACTACTGATGCAGTGTTTGGACTCCCACTAGGATGTGCGACTGTGTGTGTGTGTGGTGTGTGTCAGATACTCTTAGGACCTGTCATCGTCACAGCAATGTACAGATATAGGATCTCAATTTGATCACCCTGTTGCAGGAGAATGCAGGATGCAGGAAATGTAAAACTTATAGTGTATTTGAGGTTTAAAATGTCTTCTGAAGTTTGTAATTTCCACTTAAAAATGTCTGACTTGATTTCCCTTATGACAAATGTATCAACCCCTACAAAAATGTCCATTAATTATAATCCACATAATAATTCACATGTCTTGTTGCTGCAGGATTATTTACCTGCTGTAGCAAACTGGCTCAAATTAAGATCCAACATTAAGAGTCCCCATCTGGATCCCACACACAACCACACGACACGAACCGGCTGACCCCACATCAATGTCGCATAGTCTATTCTGGAAGGGCTGTGGAAAGGAAAGGAGGAGAGGGAGAGGGTGAAAGGGGAAAGAGAGTGAAATGAAGGCTTATAATCAATTGTTTCAATGAATTAAAAAAACGATGTTAGAAATTAGGATGGCCCCGAATGTATTCTGAATGTATTCATTGCAGAACTGCAATAACAATCACAAAGGGATGAAAAATAACCTTGGTGAAATATTGGATCAAATAGTATTTTGTCATTGTGTCTCTTTTCTAAGTTAAATAAAAGGGAGATTAATGCTAATGAAGAGGCAGGGGTTATTTATTTCTCAGTACTGTAAACAGAATACTAAAAAGCTTACATACATCACATGGATCATCATCACCATGCTGCAGAACGTTCACTTCACTGCTGGCTCAACTCATGGGGGGTTTCTCTCTGATGTGGCCATGGTCCAGATGATGTAACATCTCAATTGATAGCCTACACATCACAGGTGGAAAATAAACGAATAACAAAGCTTGACACCAAAACAAATAATAAATATGAATTCATTGAAGTTTCAAGTTTCAAGTTTTTAATGTCACATGCACAAGTACAGTGAAATGCCTTTCTTGTAAACTCAAAACCCTACAATGCAATAATCCGGTTTATGTAAATTCACACACACACCAAGGAGAGAGAGAGACACACGTGTGTTGTTGGTGACGCCAGACGTTTGCCTTTTTTAGTGTTTGACTCATAAAGGTTGCTAGACACAGAGCACGACATCTCACAACTTTCTCTTTCTATGGCGTATTGCCTACGATTCATCATGAGTCATGACTTACATGTGGCTGTGGTCGCCTTTTAAACAATGATGATTTGATGCGTTTGCCATTTTTGTGCGAAGGGAAAAAGTGGAGCTTTCCTATACTCGCTCTCCAAGGTGCATTAATTGAGGAGAACATTTAAGTGAAGAGGAGATTGGTCAACTCTTGGAGGACAGTGGAAGTTGATAAGAGTGTTTCTTTGTTGTTAAATGCAATAGGCCTATCAAAGAGGTTCGGCCCACCCCATAGAAAAATGGGAGGATTTTAGATTTTTTTAAATGTCCAGGGACCAATTACAAAGGGAATACATAACAAAGTTCTGTTCAAAGGAAGCCGACAGGTGTGGATATCATGGTTGCGCGTGCAGTGTTCTTTGTTCGTTTTGGCGGTAAGGCACGTTGCAAACTCGTATTCTCTAGGTTTAGGAAGAGAAGTAGCCTAGGCTAAATTCATGACTTTGTGTGCTAATGATAGCACCCGAGACAGTATTTATTGGAGAGGTGAGATGGAGAACTTATCACAGGAAACAGTAAATCTCTCTCAAGACTGAAAAGGTTATACAGGATTCACAGATGTCTCAAATATTTACACAAGGTGCGCTCTGACGTTCGATCTCTCTTCGATTTCTCTCTCGCTCCTTTCCTTTCCCCCTGTAAAATAGTGTACATCCTTCCTCTATTGGAAAACACTTGGGAAGCATTATAAACACTTTTATTAGATATGTCAAAGGAAGCCAAATATTTATGCGAGGGAAGGGCGAGAGTAGGCTTCCCTTGCATAAATGTAGGCTATGTCTCCTGTATGGGGAGAGATATAGCACCGACCCAAACCCAAAAAATAAATGCTTTCCTGTCATTAAACTCTTTTTCACAATGGTTCACTGTCGCTCTCCTTGCATCTCTGCCATCATCTTTCTCTGTACCAGAGGCAGGCAGGGAATGGCGGTAGGCCTATCCCAGATGCGAGAGACTATAAAGACACTGCTGACCCTTAAACAAACCCTTAAAGGAAAAATCCCCCCAAAAAATAAGATTGTTTTTGAGTGGAGTTTTCCTTTAACTCTGACCCTAAACCTAACCTTAACCTAATTTGAACCAATTCTGAAATTAAATATCAGTTTGCAGGTCAGGAGTGGTCCGCATAGCATTTTATCCATCCTAGATATCTGCACAAGTGGAGAAATGGATTTTAAAAAAAGAACTGTGATCAGCAGAGGTAGGCCCTACGGAAGCAAAGGTTTCCAAGAATGCTGTCATTTCCTCGATAACACAGCTGCTATGTGCTGATCGTCTCCAGTTTACCCTCTTTTAATCCCATAAAAGTTTCCATGCTATCCAACTGTAAACAGTGTGAATTACCATTCTGCACTATAGGCCCTTACTTTTACACAGATAATAAGATGGTAAAGTGGTCTAATGGCTGCACTATCATCTGCTGCACCTCTGTAATAATTAGATTTACATGGTAAATTACCCCTCTGTGGACCTTTCATATTATTTATTCATCAGGTAATTTATTGTCACTTAACACTTACAACCCTTCCTTCGATCGGCTCAGAAGCACACAGAGGAATGATTTGGATCAGGGATACCGGTGTTAAGGTCAGGCTGTGCTGTGTGTTGGCTGGCTGGTGTTTGGTGTTGCCCATGCCGTGTCTGCGCTCCTGCCGGTGTATGGTGATATGGGCAGGGTGGATGGAGGTGGTCTGGTGATGGGCAGTGTGGGGTTGGTTTGGCCTGCCTGTGATCTCCACACACTGACCACCGTGACCTTGTGTCTGAGGGCCTTGAAAAGGAAAATCCGCAACACTGGCAGAAATAGACTTCATGTGTGGTTGCAAGGGAGGGATCATACAGGCACACACACACACTTACATTTACATTTACATTTACATTTACATTTTCGTCATTTAGCAGATGCTCTTATCCAGAGCGACTTACAAATTGGTGCATTCACCTTATGATAGCCAGTGGGACAACCACTTTACAATATATATATATATATATATATATATATATATACAGTGAGGGAAAAAAGTATTTGATCCCCTGCTGATTTTGTACGTTTGCCCACTGACAAAGAAATGACCAGTCTATAATTTTAATGGTAGGTTTTTTGAACAGTGAGAGACAGAAAAACACACAAAAAATTCCAGAAAAACGCATGTCAAAAATGTTATAAATTGATTTGCATTTTAATGAGGGAAATAAGTATTTGACCCCCTCTCAATCAGAAAGATTTCTGGCTCCCAGGTGTCTTTTATACAGGTAACGAGCTGAGATTAGGAGCACACCCTTAAAGGGAGTGCTCCTAATCTCAGCTTGTTACCTGTATAAAAGACACCTGTCCACAGAAGCAATCAATCAATCAGATTCCAAACTCTCCACCATGGCCAAGACCAAAGAGCTCTCCGAGGATGTCAGGGACAAGATTGTAGACCTACACAAGGCTGGAATGGGCTACAAGACCATCGCCAAGCAGCTTGGTGAGAAGGTGACAACAGTTGGTGCGATTATTATCAAATGGAAGAAACACAAAAGACCTGTCAATCTCCCTCGGCCTGGGGCTCCATGCAAGATCTCACCTTGTGGAGTTGCAATGATCATGAGAACGGTGAGGAAAGCCCAGAACTACACGGGAGGATCTTGTCAATGATCTCAAGGCAGCTGGGACCATAGTCACCAAGAAAACAATTGGTAACAAACTACGCCGTGAAGGACTGAAATCCTGCAGCGCCCGCAAGGTCCCCCTGCTCAATAAAGCACATATACAGGCCCGTCTGAAGTTTGCCAATGAACATCTGAATGATTCAGAGGAGAACTGGATGAAAGTGTTGTGGTCAGATGAGACCAAAATCAAGCTCTTTGGCATCAACTCAACTCGCCGTGTTTGGAGGAGGAGGAATGCTGCCTATGACCCCAAGAACACCATCCCCACCGTCAAACATGGAGGTGGAAACATTATGCTTTAGGGGTGTTTTTCTGCTAAGGGGACAGGACAACTTCACTGCATCAAAGGGACGATGGACGGGGCCATGTACTGTCAAATCTTGGGTGAGAACCTCCTTCCCTCAGCCAGGGCATTGAAAATGGGTCGTGGATGGGTATTCCAGCATGACAATGACCCAAAACACACGGCCAAGGCAACAAAGGAGTGGCTCAAGAAGAAGCACATTAAGGTCCTGGAGTGGCCTAGCCAGTCTCCAGACTTAATTCCATAGAAAATCTGTGGAGGGAGCTGAAGGTTCGAGTTGCCAAACGTCAGCCTCGAAACCTTAATGACTTGGAGAAGATCTGCTAAGAGGAGTGGGACAAAATCCCTCCTGAGATGTGTGCAAACCTGGTGGCCAACTACAAGAAACGTCTGACCTCTGTGATTGCCAACAAGGGTTTTGCCACCAAGTACTAAGTCATGTTTTGCAGAGGGGTCAATTACTTATTTCCCTCATTAAAATGCAAATCAATTTATAACATTTTTGACATGGGTTTTTCTGGATTCTTTTGTTGTTATTCTGTCTCTCACTGTTCAAATAAACCTACCATTAAAATTATAGACTGATCATGTCTTTGTCAGTGGGCAAACGAACGAAATCAGCAGGGGATCAAATACTTTTTTCCCTCACTGTATATATATATATATATATATATATATTTTTTTTTTTTTGGGGGGGGGTAGAAGGATTACTTTTATCCTATCCCAGGTAATCCTTAAAGAGGTGGGGTTTCAAGTGTCTCCGGAAGGTGGTGACTGACTCCGCTGTCCTGGCGTTGTGAGGGAGCTTGTTCCACCATTGGGGTGCCAGAGCAGCGAACAGTTTTGACTGGGCTGAGCGGGAACTGTGCTTCCGCAGAGGTAGGGGGGCCAGCAGGCCAGAGGTGGATGAACGCAATGCCCTCGTTTGGGTGTAGGGACTGATCAGAACCTGAAGGTACGGAGGTGCCGTTCCCCTCACAGCTCCGAAGGCAAGCACTATGGTCTTGTAGCAGATGCGGGCTTCAACTGGAAGCCAGTGGAGTGTGCGGAGGAGCGGGGTGACGTGAGAGAACTTGGGAAGGTTGAACACCAGACGGGCTGCAGCGTTCTGGATGAGTTGTAGGGGTTTACACACACACACACACACACACACAAAACAGTCTTGCTGCACAAACACACAACAATCTCTTTTGTCCTTTGATAGCTCTCTCTGTAAAAGAGAAAAACTTACAGTATATGCATTATTACTTTATAACAGACCTACTCAGAGAAAAGTGTCCCTAGGGGATCGATAGATCTGTGCTCCTTCTCTATATCTCAGCATCTTTATGTATGTCTTCCCCTCATGGCCTCTGTCCTGCATCAGGATAATTTTTCTTCTTTGTGTGGTGTGTTGGGCTATTAACTATGCTTTTATTATGTATGAGCCAAATCCCCGTCATTCTCTATATTTGCTCTACTGTTGCAGCGGAGCTGCCTTTGGGTATAGTGGCATAGAGTAACATTCCTTTTTTACTCCTTCATTGGCCAGTCTGACGCAGCTAATGACATCATCACCGGGGATATTGTGACCCTGTGTCCCTCACTGCAGACTATAACTATAGCACCGGAAACCAACCCACTAGTTTTCACCCACTCTGCATAAATAAGTTATCAGCATAGAGTATTTCAGGAGAATACTATCTGCAAGATTATATTCTATGTTTTTCATGCTGTGGCGCGATAGTGTGTGTGTGTGTGTGTGTTTGTGTAATCACTGAGTCTTTCAACAGCCTGAATGAGTCTCATTCAGCCAACTTTTTTGTTCCATAGAAAACTATACCAGCATTCTGTATGAAACCCAAGATTGATGTCACCCCTGCTCTCTCTCTCCTCCTGATTCCTGCATTCTTCCCTCTTTCTCCTTGTCTAAGGCTTTCAGCTCGCTTCCCACCCTGTATTGTTGATATTTTTTAACCCCAAAACCCACTCTGTCTCTTCCAGTAGACTAATATTTGTCTTTCCTTCTCCTCCTTCTCGCCTGTGAACATCTGGATTGGAGCTTTTCAGAAACACAAACTACCCATGATGCTGTGTGTCAATGGAGTATGAATAGTTAAAGATCCTAAACACAACCCCAAATAGTTTACTTGACCGTAAATATTTATCTTTGACCACCATCATCAATGCTGCTTAGTGGAGTAGTTATTATTGTCATTATTCATATTTGTTATGTTGGAAAGCACAGGACCAGTCATGTCGCTTGCATGATATTTACAAAGGGAATTTCACTAATGGACACAGAAAACAGGACCACCTAGATTTAGTCTCTTTCGTCAGACTACTGGATTATTTCGTTTTAAGAAATGTGTATTTTGTTTCTCTATTTCAGATCTAAAGAGATTGTACGATGCAGAAACAAACAAGAAGAAGAAAGACAAAGGTAAGGAATTAAGGCCTAGCAGTGAATTCTGATTTGTTCACCTATTGGTCGCTAGGCCCTATGTTGTTCCTGGGCTCTAATAGGCTGTCCTCCAGGTTATTGGCTGTTACTATGGTCCCCAGGCAGTAATCTGGTTGGTAGAGGGGTCTGGAGACGGACAAAATGAAAATAGGTGGTGAAAGAGGCTTCACTTTGTCATATCCTTCTCTTATGTCTATTTACGGTAGTCAGTGTGAGGGTGAGAGTGCGCGTCCAGTCTGTGTGTGTGTACGTGAGTGAGTATGTAAATGTGTGTGTGTGTGTGTGTGTGTGTGAGAGAGAGAGAGAGAGAGAGAGAGACCTGTTGCCACAAGAAAAGGGCAACCAGTGAAGAACAAACACCATTGTAAATACAACCCATATTTATGTTTATTTATTTTCCCATTTGTACTTTAACTATTTGCACATTGTTACAACACTGTATATACAGTGGGGAAAAAAAGTATTTAGTCAGCCACCAATTGTGCAAGTTCTCCCACTTAAAAAGATGAGAGAGGCCTGTAATTTTCATCATAGGTACACGTCCACTATGACAGACAAAATGAGAAAAAAAAATCCAGAAAATCACATTGTAGGATTTTTAATGAATTTATTTGCAAATTATGGTGGAAAATAAGTATTTGGTCAATAAAAAAAGTTTCTCAATACTTTGTCATATACCCTTTGTTGGCAATGACACAGGTCAAACGTTTTCTGTAAGTCTTCACAAGGTTTTCACACACTGTTGCTGGTATTTTGGCCCATTCCTCCATGCAGATCTCCTCTAGAGCAGTGATGTTTTGGGGCTGTTGCTGGGCAACACGGACTTTCAACTCCCTCCAAAGATGTTCTATGGGGTTGAGATCTGGAGACTGGCTAGGCCACTCCAGGACCTTGAAATGCTTCTTACGAAGCCACTCCTTCGTTGCCCGGGCGGTGTGTTTGGGATCATTGTCATGCTGAAAGACCCAGCCACGTTTAATCTTCAATGCCCTTGCTGATGGAAGGAGGTTTTCACTCAAAATCTCACGATACATGGCCCCATTCATTCTTTCCTTTACACGGATCAGTCGTCCTGGTCCCTTTGCAGAAAAACAGCCCCAAAGCATGATGTTTCCACCCCCATGCTTCACAGTAGGTATGGTGTTCTTTGGATGCAACTCAGCATTCTTTGTCCTCCAAACACGACGAGTTGAGTTTTTACCAAAAGGTTCTATTTTGGTTTCATCTGACCATATGACATTCTCCCAATCCTCTTCTGGATCATCCAAACGCACTCTAGCAAACTTCACACGGGCCTGGACATGTACTGGCTTAAGCAGGGGGACACGTCTGGCACTGCAGGATTTGAGTCCCTGGCGGCGTAGTGTGTTACTGATGGTAGGCTTTGTTACTTTGGTCCCAGCTCTCTGCAGGTCATTCTCTAGGTCCTCCCGTGTGGTTCTGGGATTTTTGCTCACCGTTCTTGTGATCATTTTGACCCCACGGGGTGAGATCTTGCGTGGAGCCCCAGATCGAGGGAGATTATCAGTGGTCTTGTATGTCTTCCATTTCCTAATAATTGCTCCCACAGTTGATTTCTTCAAACCAAGCTGCTTACCTATTGCAGATTCAGTCTTCCCAGCCAGGTGCAGGTCTACAATTTTGTTTCTGGTGTCCTTTGACAGCTCTTTGGTCTTGGTCATAGTGGAGTTTGGAGTGTGACTGTTTGAGGTTGTGGACAGGTGTCTTTTATACTGATAACAAGTTCAAACAGGTGCCATTAATACAGGTAACGAGTGGAGGACAGAGGAGCCTGTTAAAGAAGAAGTTACAGGTCTGTGAGAGCCAGAAATCTTGCTTGTTTGTAGGTGACCAAATACTTATTTTCCACCATAATTTGCAAATAAATTCATAAAAAAATCCTACAATGTGATTTTCTGGAGAAAAAAAATCTCAATTTGTCTGTCATAGTTGACGTGTACCTATGATGAAAATTATAGGCCTCTCTCATCTTTTTAAGTGGGAGAACTTGCACAATTGGTGGCTGACTAAATACTTTTTTTCCCCACTGTATACATAATATGACATTTGAAATGTCTTTATTCTTCTGAGTGTAATGTTTACTGTTAATATTTATTGTTTATTTAACTTTTGTTTACTATCTACTTCACTTGCTTTGGCAATGTTAACACACGTTTCCCATGCCAATAAAGCCCTTAAATTGAAATTGAATTGAAATTGAATTGAAATTGAAATTGAATTGAAATTGAGAGAGAGAGAGAGAGAGAGAGAGAGAGAGAGACTGAATGTGGATATATGTGTGTATCCCTTTGTAACTACGGGTAATGTGTGTGTGTCACTGTGTGTCTCAGGTGCTGAAGTTGAGTCCAATTTTGCTGGTATGATGGAAGTCATTATAGTTGTGGAGAACCGGTCTGATTGAAGTCTGTTTGTAACAATGGGCCCCTGTAAGGCCCAGCGGTGTGTGAATGAGTCAGGTCTGAGCTAACCGGATGGGTAATCAGGTGGGATTGAGACTGGAGGATCCGTGCAGGGTGTGTTCAATCAGCAGGTCGCAACGCTATGTATTTAATGAGCAGCTCATACCACAGATAGCTACCTATCCCTTTTGAAAGCTTGTGGCTTATGTTTTGCTCTCTCTCTCTCCCTCTCTCTCTCTCTCTCTCACTCTCTCTCTCTCTCTCTCTCTCTCTCCCTTTATCTCCCTCTTTCTCTCTCTCTCTCCCCCTCCATCCATCCATCCATCACACTCATACACTCAGAGAGAAAATGACTATGATGTGACACTGGAGGAAATTGCACCAGAGCTCTGTAAATGGCAGTGTAGCACAAAATTCCTGTCTGTCACAGTATACATTCAGGCACCCTTGATAAAGATGAGCAAAAAAGACTGTATAAAATAAATAATTCAAATACTGAGCTATATTGTATGTTGAAATTTTCTATAAATAATAATAATAATAATAATGTGTATATATATATATATATATATAAATATATATATATATATATATATATATATATATATATATATATATATATATATATATATATATATATATTATACTAATACAATTGCTTTAAAGAAAAAGATAGGTGTCAAAATTATTGGCTCCCCTAAAGATATTTGCTTCCACCGGGTTTGGAGTATTGAAAACAGGGGTGCCAATAAATGTGACATCTTTTTGAGATTTTTTTTATTACTTGTTACTTGTTTCCCCTTTTTTTATACAATATTTTGCTAAATTTTATCAAGGGTGCCAATAATTTTGGAACTGACTGTATGTGTATGTGTATGTATGTATGTATGTATGTATGTATGTATGTATGTATATGTGTCTTTATAAATACTAACTGCTGATAACCAAGATAAATCCTTTTAGGGGAGGCATGCCATGCATTCCTAAAATAATTGTGTTTTAGCTTACCATTTAGTCCCTCTTGACGTCAACACAAACACACAAATACACACACACACAAACACACAAACACACAAATACACACACACACAAACACACAAACACACAAATACACACACACACAAACACACAAACACACAAACACACACAAACACACAAACACACACACACGTTCATTATCTGATTAGGTTTATATATCCCCCCATGTAAATCAAACTAAATAACCAGCTTAAAACGATTAAATGATTAAATGTTTTATGATAATGCGTGTGTGTTTGTGCGTGCATGTGTGTGTGTGTGAGTTGGTTTGCGAGTGCGTTCATGTAGTGTGTTTGTGTGTGTGTATGTGTGCGTGCGTGTGTGTGAGTCTCTGATGAGGGGTGATGGAAACTGCCGATTCCTCCTCATCCGCTTCATGTGCTGTTTTGGAGGACAGGCCAGCTCTGTTAGCCAGAATAAACTAAATTCCTGAATTAATTTGCATTCATGTACGTTTCTAAATGTCTTCTGCTGTGTTCCTCAAACAGAGACATCACTGTGAGGAGCTACATGTTCCTGAGTATGCTGGGAATAGAGGGAGATACAGGGAGGAAGATGAATGCAAATAGCATGAAGTATCTATGGAAAGGGGTAGAGATTTTAAGAGGGATATTGATGGACACAAGGAAGAGGGACAGCAAGGATAAAAGGAGAAGGGAGGAGCGAGAGGGAAAACAGATAAGATACTGATATAGAGAGAAGAAGGTGGGTTTAGAGAGAGGAAGAAGGGCGAGATAAAGTCAGAGTAGAGAGTGAGGGGAAAAAGAGGGAGGGATCTGCGTTAGACTTGGGAGACGGATGTGACCCAGCGGTTAGTCATGTCCCCTGTGGGGACCGGGGGCCAGCGGCCCCTCTCTCTCTCTTTGCCTGCCAGGCGCACTGCTCCACTCTGCTCCCCTCTCCTCCACATCTGGAGTCTGTTTAATGTCACCGGAGCCAGAGCCCACGCCATGACACCTCCCCCCAAAAATGCACAGGATTAGAGCTTTCAGAGAGAAAGGGATAAACAGTCAGCGTGGAATGTTCATCTCTGACAGCATCTTTACATCTCTGGAAGGAGATGTGTAAGGCTTGCGTATAGGTACAAGTATTTATTTATTTTTGCATATTGTGTAGTGAATGAGCAGTCTGAGTCAGCAGCCTTGTAATTGACCTGACCTCAATAGACTGACCTCAATATACTAACCTCAATAGACTAACCTCAATAGACTAACCTCAATAGACTGACCTCAATAGACTAACCTCAATAGACTGACCTCAATAGACTGATCTCAATAGACTAACCTCAATAGACTAACCTCAATAGACTGACCTCAATAGACTAACCTAAATAGACTGACCTCAATAGACTAACCTCAATAGACTGACCTCAATAGACTGAACTCAATAGACTAACCTCAATAGACTAACCTCAATAGACAGACCTCAAATTGCTAAATATCCTAAACTATCTTTGTTTGACTCTACACTAAAACATGTTAATGGAAAGGAAATATGTTGATTTAGATGTAAGCAAGAAAACATTTATGGAAGTATGACTTGTTTGTGCAACTGCTTGATGATTCTCAGCATACCTCTGTTGGTTTCATACACAAGGTAGAGATCGATAGATACAGTGGGGAAAAAAAGTATTTAGTCAGCCACCAATTGTGCAAGTTCTCCCACTTAAAAAGATGAGAGAGGCCTGTAATTTTCATCATAGGTACACGTCCACTATGACAGACAAAATGAGAAAAAAAAGTCAAGAAAATCACATTGTAGGATTTTTAATGAATTTCTTTGCAAATTATGGTGGAAAGTAAGTATTTGGTCAATAACAAAAGTTTCTCAATACTTTGTTATATACCCTTTGTTGGCAATGACACAGGTCAAACGTTTTCTGTAAGTCTTCACAAGGTTTTCACACACTGTTGCTGGTATTTTGGCCCATTCCTCCATGCAGATCTCCTCTAGAGCAGTGATGTTTTGGGGCTGTCGCTGGGCAACACAGACTTTCACGGACGAAGCCACTCCTTCGTTGCCCGGGCGGTGTGTTTGGGATCATTGTCATGCTGAAAGACCCAGCCACGTTTAATCTTCAATGCCCTTGCTGATGGAAGGAGGTTTTCACTCAAAATCTCACGATACATGGCCCCATTCATTCTTTCCTTTACACGGATCAGTCGTCCTGGTCCCTTTGCAGAAAAACAGCCCCAAAGCATGATGTTTCCACCCCCATGCTTCACAGTAGGTATGGTGTTCTTTGGATGCAACTCAGCATTCTTTGTCCTCCAAACACGACGAGTTGAGTTTTTACCAAAAGGTTCTATTTTGGTTTCATCTGACCATATGACATTCTCCCAATCCTCTTCTGGATCATCCAAACGCACTCTAGCAAACTTCACACGGGCCTGGACATGTACTGGCTTAAGCAGGGGGACACGTCTGGCACTGCAGGATTTGAGTCCCTGGCGGCGTAGTGTGTTACTGATGGTAGGCTTTGTTACTTTGGTCCCAGCTCTCTGCAGGTCATTCTCTAGGTCCTCCCGTGTGGTTCTGGGATTTTTGCTCACCGTTCTTGTGATCATTTTGACCCCACGGGGTGAGATCTTGCGTGGAGCCCCAGATCGAGGGAGATTATCAGTGGTCTTGTATGGCTTCCATTTCCTAATAATTGCTCCCACAGTTGATTTCTTCAAACAAAGCTGCTTACTTATTGCAGATTCAGTCTTCCCAGCCTGGTGCAGGTCTACAATTTTGTTTCTGGTGTCCTTTGACAGCTCTTTGGTCTTGGCCATAGTGGAGTTTGGAGTGTGACTGTTTGAGGTTGTGGACAGGTGTCTTTTATACTGCTAACAAGTTCAAACAGGTGCCATTAATACAGGTAACGAGTGGAGGACCAAGGAGCCTCTTAAAGGAGAAGTTACAGGTCTGTGAGAGCCAGAAATCTTGCTTGTTTGTAGGTGACCAAATACTTATTTTCCACCATAATTTGCAAATAAATTCATAAAAAATCCTGCAATGTGATTTTCTGGAGAAAAAAAATCTCAATTTGTCTGTCATAGTTGACGTGTACCTATGATGAAAATGACAGGCCTCTCTCATCTTTTTAAGTGGGAGAACTTGCACAATTGGTGGCTGACTAAATACTTTTTTCCCCACTGTAGATAGATAGATAGATAGATAGATAGATAGATAGATAGATAGATAGATAGATAGATAGATAGATAGATAGATAGATAGATAGATAGATAGATAGATAGATAGATAGATAGATAGATAGATAGATAGATAGATAGATAGATAGATAGATAGATAGATAGATAGATAGATAGATAGATAGATAGATAGATAGATAGATAGATAGATAGATAGATAGATAGATAGATAGATAGATAGATAGATAGATATGGTTTAGGATTGCCTGTTTTCTCTGCTTTACAGTTTGTGCTACAGTACACACATCTCTGATTAGGTAACCATGGCCACATCACCACAGGGCAACCACTGGGAATAGGACAAGCTGAGATGCTCAACTGAATATTTCTCCAGAGCTGGTTGCATAACCATCCAAATAACCATCTGAAATTCCTGGTAAAAATGAATGTATACAACGGGAGGAAAATGTACTAGGCTGCCTATACAGTACCACTTACATGTGCAGAATGTGTTTATAATGTGCATGTGTGATGATGGCTTTACATAGATTGTGTGTGTGTGTGTGTGTTCATGTGTGTGTGTTCATGTGTGTGTGTTTATATTTGTGTCTGTGTGTCATCAGTGTCCCAGGGGATTAGGGGTTTGCAGACACCTCTGTGAAAGTGTTTAACCTCAGGAGGCGCTGATGACAAATTTACGCACTGGTCATTCACCGGCGGAGATAAACACGCCATTAATCTTCTGTTGTCAGGGAGAGGATCCCAGTGTCCACCCAGAGACTGTTCCTAAACGGCCCCACATGGCAGTGAACCCCCACCAGGCAGGCTGCTAATTGGCTGCAGGTTTCAGGATCCAATACTTTGAGATTGTCAGACAAAGTAGTGCATCAGCCATGGGAGACTGGGGAGATGAATGGTGGGTTTGGGTGTTGTAGGTGCTGATCACTGTAAAATGGAGGCTTGTGTTGATGTGGGGCCATACTGTAAGTGTGTATGGGGAGTGCCTGATACGTTATGCTTTGGGTGGTGATGTGTTTTGTGTTATGCTGTGTAATGGCAAGAATTTTAATGTGTGTGTGTTTTAACTTTGTCTATGTGTGTACGTGCAATGAAAGTGTATGGTTCAGCAGTGTGTGTGTGTGCGCGTGTATGTGTATCGCGTACATACTTGCATGTGTGTATTGGACTCTGAGATCTGCCTGTGGGGGGTAATGGGGGAGGGAGGGAGTTCCTCGGCACCAGGCCTTTAACAGTAACACATATCAGAGGCTTTCCGTCATAAACCTAATGACTTCAGCAGACTGAGCCTGGATTTTGGCTTTTCCCCACTGCTGACACCAACACCAATAAAACGCTGCATGTTTGGAATGCAGAACATGATTCTGTGGAAAAGAACAGCAACAGACAGATCACAGAGAAGCCTTGAACACTCACTAAAGCAGTTATATGACGGTTGGGTTAGACTCTCTCTCAGAACCAGACCCAGAGTAGATTACAGTGCTGTGATTCTGGCCTGGCTGGAGCCTGAGCCCCATGTAGACTCAGAGACAGAGACAGTGAAGGAGTGATTCATTAGGGCCCGGTCTTTCTGTTTGCCAGGATGCAGAGTGATTGGTGGGTGTCCCAGTTCCGGTGAGGCCTGGATAGGAGGCTGGATGATACATGGGACGGTGACTGTCAGAGTGTTTACACCGGGTCAGCACAGCAAACTAGTCCCCCTGACATATAATCCATGACCCCCAGGGTGATGTTGTGGTCGGTTTACCAGGCTCAGAAAAAGAGGAGACCCCAAACCCCACAGGCCTGAAACAAGTCTGAGAAGAAGGGAAAGAGAGAGAGAGAGAGAGAGAGAGAGAGAGAGAGAGAGAGAGAGAGAGAGAGAGAGAGAGAGAGAGAGAGAGAGAGAGAGAGAGAGAGAGAGAGAGAGAGAGAGAGAGAAAGTCAGAAGAGTTAGCCTACTTGAAAATTGAAGAAAGTTTGTTGAGAGAGAAAACAATAAAGGAGATAGAGAATGTTTTCAGGTCACCCAGTAAAATACTACTTGAGTAAAAGTCTAAAAGTATTTGGTTTTAAATATACTTAAGTATGAAAGTAAATGTAATTGCTGAAATAAACTCAAGTATCAAAAGTAAAAGTACAACTTTTCATGTTTTTAAAATTTACGGATAGTCAGGGGCACACTCCAACACTCAGACATCATTTACAAACTTAGCATTTGTGTTTAGTGAGTTTACCAGATCAGAGTCAGTAGAGATGACCAGGGATGTTCTCTTGATAAGTGCGTGAATTGGACCATTTTCCTGTCCTGCTAAGCATTCAGAATGTAACAAGTACAGTTGAAGTCGGAAGTTTACATACACTTAGGTTGGAGTCATTAAAACTCATTTTTCAACCACTCCACAAATTTCTTGTTAACAAACTATAGTTTTGGCAAGTCGGTTAGGACATCTACTTTGTGCATGGCACAAGTAATTTTTCCAACAATTGTTTACAGACAGATTATTTCACTTAAAATTAACTGTATCACAGTTCCAGTGGGTCAGAAGTTTACATACACTAAGTTGACTGTGCCTTTAAACAGCTTGGAAAATTCCAGAAAATGATGTCATGGCTTTAGAAGCTTCTGATAGGCTAATTGACATCATTTGAGTCAATTGGAGGTGTACCTGTGGATGTATTTCAAGGCCTACCTTCAAACTCAGTGCCTCTTTGCTTGACATCATGGGAAAATCAAAAGAAATCTGCCAAGACCTCAGAAAAAAAAATAGTAGACCTCCACAAGTCTGGTTCATCCTTGGGAGCAATTTCCAAACGCCTGAAGGTACCACGTTCATCTGTACAAACAATAGTACGCAAGTATAAACACCATGCGATCACGCAGCTGTCATACCGCTCAGGAAGGAGACGCGTTCTGTCTCCTAGAGATGAATGTACTTTGGTGTGAAAAGTGCAAATCAATCCCAGAACAACAGCAAAGGACCTTTTGAAGATGCTGGAGGAAACCGGTACAAAAGTATCTATATCCACAGTAAAACAAGTCCTATATCGACATAACCTGAAAGGCCGCTCAGCAAGGAAGAAGCAACTGCCCCAAAACTGCCATGAAAAAGCCAGACTACGGTTTGCAACTGCACATGAGGACAAAGATCGTACTTTTTGGAGAAATGTCCTCTGGTCTGATGAAACAAAAATAGAACTGTTTGGCCATAATGACCATCGTTATGTCTGGAGGAAAAAGGGGAAGGCTTGCAGGCCGAAGAACACCATCCCAACCGTGAAGCACGGGGGTGGCAGCATCATGCTGTGGGGGTGCTTTGCTGCAGGAGGGACTGGTACACTTCACAAAATAGATGGCATCATGAGGAAGGAAAATGATGTGGATATATTGAAGCAACATCTCAAGACATCAGTCAGAAGTAAAATCTTGGTCGCAAATGGGTCTTCCAAATGAACAATGACCCCAAGCATACTTCCAAAGTTGTGGCAAAATGGCTTAAGGACAACAAAGTCAAGGTATTGGAGTGGCCATCACAAAGCCCTGACCTCAATCCTATAGAACATTTGTGGGCAGAACTGAAAAAGCGTGTGTGAGCAAGGAGGCCTACAAACCTGACTCAGTTACACCAGCTCTGTCAGGAGGAATGGGCCAAAATTCACCCAACTTATTGTGGGAAGCTTGTGGAAGGCTACCTGAAACATTTGACCCAAGTTAAACAATTTAAAGGCAATGCTACCAAATACTAATTAAGTGTATGTAAACTTCTGACCCACTGGGAATGTGATGAAAGAAATAAAAGCTGAAATAAATAATTATCTTTCTATTATTCTGACATTTTACATTCTTAAAATAAAGTGGTGATCCTAACTGACCTAAAACAGGGATTTTTTACTAGGATTAAATGTCAGGAATTGTGAAAAACTGAGTTTAAATGTATTTGGCTAAGGTGTATGTAAACTTCTGACTTCAACTGTACTTTTGGGTGTCAGGGAAAATGTATGGAGTAAAAGTACACTATTTTCTTTAAGTATGTAGTGAAGTAAAAGTACAAGTTGTCAAAAATATAAATAGTAAAGTACAGATACCCCAATAAACTACATAAGTAGCACTTTAAAGTATTTTTACTTAAGTACTTTACACCACTGCTAATAAGTCATGTCAGATGCTCCAGCAATGGTACATGGACATTACAGCTCCAGTTCCTTATCTCCTCCCCCAGAGAGATGGGAGTGGTGGGGTTTGTTAGACCTCCTAGTCGGACCCTGCAGAGGTGTGGGATTGGCTCAGGAGGGCACTGTTTTCAGAGCCACCAGTGTCATTTCAGCCCATAGCTCATTATTATGATCCTGTAGCAGGGGGCATTGAGGCCCAGTAACACCTGGCAAATAATTAACACATCATTATTTCTGTCTCTATTTAGACAAGCAGCAGAGTCACAATCATGGCTATCATCTTCATCATCTTATGCTTCTTCGTCATCATCATCATCATCATCATCATCATCATCGTCATTGTCAGTTGTGGTATCCAGACAGTCCCCTCCAAATCTTCACTCAGAAAGTTGACTAGCAGAAAGACCTAGGTAATTATCCTGGCTACACGTTTAATTGGGCCTTGAGATGAGATCCTGTACAGTAGGGATTATGTTATTCTCTGTAGCACCTGACTCTGGAAGAGCAGATTGGCAGGCTGATGGGAGGGAAGGGTGATTGTGACTGATAGAGAGGTCATCCACATTTCAAGCGGGTCCCCATCACACTCCTCTGTTCTGGGACGGGTCACCTCCTCAGGAGTCACCACAGACAGCCCCTGTCTGCAGCCCGGATCCCAGATCCTGGCCCGTCTTCCACCATCACCATGATATGATTGGCCTGTCACAGGGGATGTGACTTTTGGCATAAATTAAGTTAAGATTTTTGATTATAATTAGTCTCTCGTGGACAGATTCTCGAGGACAGATGAAACGGCGAGAATCTGTCAAGGCTCACGTAGAATTGTGTTATTACGAGCAGCAGTAGTTCCTGGTTTTGGGTTTCTTTATTGATTATTTGGACAAATGAGGATTGGGCGAAGGCAGTGCTGAAACTGGTGCAGTGATTTAAGCCTGTGTGCGGATGATAAACGGTTTCTACTAAAATCCACAGCCATAAAGTCAAAATTGGCTATATTGTAAAAATGTCCTTTTTGGCCATGAAAACACAGGTGAAATTAACAGAAGGGAGGGGTTTGGTCTAGAGTTTCCGTTTGTGAGGGAGGAGACTTCTCATCCTTCCTTTGCACAAAGGTAATCACAATTGTTAACGGTATTCCCCCCCAGAAGTAAAACAGGAAATTACAAACTTTTTGCTAGAGAATTTTACTTCTGGGTAACCAAGATTAGATGATGATAGATTTTTAATTAACACACTGTTACATTGACCATGAAGACATACTGAAGTAGCTTACATCTGTGAAACTTTAATAATAACTGTTTTATTGTTTTACACATCAACACATCAATTCCACATTGAGAAAGTCACTGAGTCCATTGAGTCAAGTTATTTTGGTCCTAAAACAATACTCCCTGGCTCCCTAATATCATTCCCAAAATAATCTGACTGTAGTATATTGTTTAAATTAACAAAACAGTACTGTCTCTGCATTTATAATCAGCGCCAAATTTCCATATTTCCGCTCCACTGCGCTCCTTAAATCCATTGGGGTTACAAGGGGACAAATGCTGAATAATCATTTTATCTTTGAAGACTGCTTGGTTGTTTAAACTCTATATTAATCTGTGCCTAAGATTAATTTCAAAGGTGTCAGTAATGAATCAGCAAGATTATAAAATCAAACAAACCAAAAACTGTTGCTGCACTAAACTTTTGAAGAGGAAGTATGCTATATATTGAAATTGTATTAAAGAGTGTTTTGCTGACCAGTGGATTAGATCTCGTTGCATCACAGGAACAAGCTCTCAGGTATCCTCTCTCACGGGTTAAAGAGGCATCATTGTCGTGTTTTTGTCGGGTTAAAGAGACATCATTGACACCACTGGTAATTACTTTTCAATGGCTCTCTTTAGGAAACAATTTAGCATTCCACTGGCAAGACACTGGGTCCACTGAAGCACAGCAGCATAAGCTAAATAAAATAAAATAAACAGTGCACAACCCAGGAAAATATCACACGTCATAATCAGTCATTAACAGCTAGGTGTGTAGTTTGTAGGTCAACTTTTAATAATGACTTATCACTGTCTGTGGTTAAGGGCAAAAATACTGTCAATGAACAAAAGCTTAGAAAGTGAAAGCTTCTTCATGCTCAGATTCTGTCCCACAGAATAACGATAGAGGGCAGTATTTCCTTTTACAATCCAGCTTTGACTGTGGCGGTCTAGCTGGATAGTGAGATGGCCCTCTCATACACAGTCGCTGGGTTCATACAAAATGTAAACAATTAAAGTCAGGTATTTTTGAACCAAATGTTTTTGCATATTATATGTTTTACTTTATAACTTGAGTGTTATATTATATTATTTGTGAAAGTGATTATTATTTTGTTCTAACTAATAGGTCTTGATATTTAATTTGTGTGAGCCATTATAGTCAGGTCCAAAGGATGTTGCAATAGATAGATTGTAACACAATTTGCTACTTACTTACATATTTATTACTGACATCATTGTTTGTTTTATTTCCAATGCAATGTTTGCTGACTTGACAGGTTCAGAAGGTCACACAAACAGAGCTGTCCATGTGTTATCCTGTGCTCCTCTGTGTGTGGTTACCCAGTCATCTGATTATATGTTCTCAGCCAGCATGAAAAATAGCCTATGACATGTAGATGCAGATTTATAGCACAGTCAGCAACATGCTTGACAATAAAACAATCCCTTAATAATGCTCAGTGTAAGCAGATACTTTCAGATAGTGAATGAATTTAAATCCACAGTTTGAATACATCAGAAGAGGTCTGATGTACCTTAGTAGGTTGATGGATTAAGATGGAGATGCTGATTGACAGGTATAATCAGGAGATTGACACCAGATTGTGTCCTGACTAGGATGAGGACGTCACCACTGTCCATCTCATTTTAAATATGGATTCTTGACATCCCCCACTCTTTTCCCCTCTTCACATTCTGCTCGTTCTGACTCACTCCTTCCATCTGTGCACTTTCCCGTTGAAACAACATCATTAACTCACTATTACCTCAGTCAGAACTTCTGCTTGGTGTGTTAAACACTGCCCAGAAACATAGCTGACAACAGTACCACTTGAAAGTGAAAAATGTTAAGACTTTTATCTTCATGGTCAAGGACAAAACATGTTCCTTCTCATACAAGTGTGTGTGTACTGCTCCTACACCGGCTGGTGGAGTTAATTAACTACTCTTACTGATTTAGTATCCTAATGGGTTTAAACCTTTCTCCTGAACTGAGGATGAGAACAATTGTTCTTTAGAACCTTATTCCAGCTGCAGGTCCTTCATATGATCTCTTTTTCAGAGTTTATTTGATGTTTCAGCCTTTCTCTCGCTCTTCAGGAGGTGTTTTTGTCTTGAGTGTGTCTGTCTCTCTTAAGGAACTTGCTAAGAGCGCTGCAGTCTTTGTAAGCTGCCTCATTTACCAAGAGTGCCTCTGTCCCCTCCTGGCCCTCACAGCCACGTAACACACAGTGCAGCCTGGGAGTGATACAGTTATGGAACTAGAATTGTTATGTAAACAAAAAAGAATATAACAGAAATCTGATCAAGAATCATGACTGTACTGGCTCAAACATGTCTCACACTGTTGACATTCTCTTTCAGAAGATCTTTGCCAGGCCGTGATATGGCTTTGATTATGTAAAAATTACATTATCAGACAAATGTGTACTATACTAGCCCTCCAAAAGGGGACACAGTCAATCAATCAATCAATCAATCAAATGTTATTTATAAAGCCCTTTTTACATCAGCAGATGTCACAAAGTTTGTATAGCACTTTGAAAGTGCTATACAGAAACCCAGCCTAAAACCCCAAACAGCAGGCAATGCAGATGTAGAAGCACTGTGGCTAGGAAAAACTCCCTAGAAAGGCAGAAACCTAGGAAGAAACCTAGAGAGGAACCAGGCTCTGAGGGGTGGCCGGGTGGAGATTATAACAGTACATGGCCATTAAGGCCAGATTTTTCTCCAAGATGTTCAAACGTTCATAGATGACCAGCAGGGTCAAATAATAATCACAGTGGTTGTAGAGGTTGCAACAGGTCAGTACATCAGGAGTAAATGTCACTTGGCTTTTTATAGCCGGGCATTTAGAGGTTGAAATAGCAGGTGCAGTAGAGAGAGAGAGTTGAAACAGCACGTCTGGTGAACAGGTCAGGGTTCCATAGCCGCATGCAGAAAAGTGGAAAATGGAGAGAGAGCATACTTAAAGTCACACAGGACATCGGATAAGACAGGAGAATAACACCAGACTGACCCTAGCCCCCCGGCACATAGACTATTGCAGCATAGATACTGGAGGCTGAGACAGGGGGGGTCGGGAGACACTGTGACCCCGTCCGATGTTACCCCCGGACAGGATATAACCCCACCCACTTTGCCAAAGCACAGCCCCCACACCACCAGAGGGATATCAACAGACCACCAACCTACTACCCTGAGACAAGTCTGAGTATAGCCCACGAAGGTCTCCTCCACTGCACGAGCCCAAGCGGGCGACAAACTGGACAAGTGATGCACCCCTCCTAGGGACGGCATGGAAAGCACCAGTGAGCCAGTGACTCAGCCCCCGTAATAGGGTCAGAGGAAGAGAATCCCAATGGAGAGACAGGAACCGGCCAGGCAGAGACAGCAAGGGCGGTTTGTCGCACCAGTGCCTTTCCGTTCACATTCGCACCCCTGGGCCAGACTACACTCAATCATAGGACTTACTGAAGAGATGAGTCTTCAGTAAAGACTAAAAGGTCGAGACCGAGTCTACGTCTCTCACATGGATAGGCAGACCATTCCATAAAAATTGAGCTCTACAGGAGAAAGCCCTGCCTCCAGCTGTTTGCTTAGAAATTCTAGGGACAATAAGGAGGCCTGTGTCTTGTGACCGTAGCGTACGTGTAGGTATGTACGGCAGAACCAAATCGGAGAGATAGGTAGGAGCAAGCCCATGTAATGCTTTGTATGTTAGCAGTAAAACCTTGAAATCAGCCCTAGCCTTAACAGGAAGCCAGAGGCTAGCACTGGAGTAATATGACAGCCAAGATTCTAGCAGCCGTGTTTAGCACTAATTGAAGTTTATTTAGTGCTTTATCTGTGTAGCCGGAGAGTAGAGCATTGCAGTGGTCTAATCTAGAAGTGACAAAAGCATGGATTAGCTTTTCTGCATCATTTTTGGACAAAAGGTTTCTGATTTTTGCAAGAGTTACAAAGATGGAAAAAAGCTGTCCTTGAAGTATTCTTGATATGTTAGTCAAAAGAGAGATCAGGGTCCAGAGTAACGCCGAGGTCCTTCACAGTTTTTTTTAGACAACAAGATTAATTGTCAGATCCAGCAGAAGATATCTTTGCTTCTTGGGACCTAGAACTAGCATCTCTGTTTTGTCCGAGTTTAAAAGTAAAGAATTTGCCGCTATCCACTTCCTTATGTCTGAAACACATGCTTCTAGGGTAGGCAATTTTATGAGTCCTGGCATGCAGGTTGACACCAAAATCGAAATGTAGAGCTGTGTGTCGTCCGCATAGCAATGAAAGTTAACATTGTGTTTCCGAATGACATCACCAAGAGGTAAAATATATAGTAAAACAATAGTGGTTCTAAAACTGAACCTTGAGGAACACCGAAACATGATTTGTCAGAGGACAAACCATTCACAGAGATGAACTGATATCTTTCCGACTGATAAGATCTAAACCAGGCAAGAACTTGTCCGTGTAGACCAAATAAGGTTTCCAATCTCTCCAAAAGAATGTGGTGATCGATGGTGTCATTAGCAGCACTAAGGTCTAGGAGCACGAGGACAGATGCAGAGCTTTGGTCTGACGCCATTAAAAGGTAATTTACCACCTTCACGAGTGCGGTCTTAGTGCTATGATGGGGTCTAAAACCAGACTGAAGCGTTTCGTATACATTTTTTGTCTTCAGGAAGGTAGTGAGTTGCTGCACAACAGCTTTTTCTAAAATGTTTGAGAGGAATGGGAGATTCGATATAGGCCGATAGTTTTTTACATTTTCTGGGTCAAGGTTTGGCTTTTTCAAGAGAGGCTTTATTACTGCCACTTTTAGTGAGTTTGGTACACATCCAGTGGACATGGAGCCATGTATTATGTTCAACATAGGAGGGCCAAGCACAGGAAGTAGCTCTTTCAGTAGTTTAGTTGGAATAGGGTCCAGTATGCAGCTTGGATGTAGAACATGGTCCAATGGCCTTGAAGGTAAATCAGTTATCATCTCTACTCACTGTGACATAATTCTGAAGCTAGTGTTCCTCCCCCTCTCAGTGCTGCTCTAACTTTTAAGTCACCTTTCAGCCCTGTTTATGTGTACTTTTTATGTATAAACCCACCTCAACCACTCCAGTACATTGAATAAGGTACTGGCACTGGCCTGTATATACTTGCATTTAGGCTAGTGGAAATGCCTCCAACAAATGTTGATACCCCTACCTGAGGTAGAACAAAACACAACCATGTTTTTTCACATATCTAATGTCTCCCATTTATGAAATGGATGGTTGTGTAAAAATATTTAAAACAAATATTTTACTGCACCCCCTAAATTCAAAAAGTGCAGAATAATGCCTGGCTGGAGGTGGGATGGGCCACATAAACACATGTAACACAATATCGCAAGCTCTGATATTGCTCAAATTTGTAATACAAGTAGTCAGTTGTCTGCCCTACATACACAAATAAACATCATTAGGATATCTTAATGCATCTTGGAAATATAGACCTGTAAACACAGAGATACAATAGGCAAAGATATCAAGTATTAACAATTGATGAATGTAAGCTTTACCTTTTGGTAACTGGTTAATAGTTCAGCTTTACAGCATGATTGAAATTTAAAGGCAACATTCCCGCTTTAGCGGAGACTGCATTCACGGTAAACGCTGCATATGTCAGCTCAATCTGAAATTACCTTTACATTTATATCACGTAATCTGTTACAGATTGAATAGAGCCCTAGGACTATGAGTGGCACTACTATGCCTCTTTTGTGTTTGAATAGCTGAAGCCAACTAGCTTTTCAATGTGTGTTTATGTTTTTCCCAACACAAGCATACATTAGCATAACCAAGTTACAGTAAAGAAATCAGTCAGCCACTCTAGTAGCGTATATGTACAGCTCTAACATTTCCCCTCTTTTCCCCACTGAAACTAAGTATGCAAGGTTGATTCAAAGTCTTTGAGATGACCAGGACATGAGTGTGTCCTAACAGGGTGAGGAGACAAAGCAGCCAGTAGTGGTTGTAGTTCTGGGGCAAAAATACAAATAAAATACAAGGGTCAACTCAGATTGTCCGTGTAGCCATTATGTTAGCTATTTAGCAGTGTTATAGCTTGGGGATAGAAGCTGTTACGGAGCCTGTTGGTGTCAGACTTGATGCACCGGTACCGCTTGCCGTGCGGAAGCAGAGAGAACAGTCTATGGCTTGGGTGATTGGAGACTTTGACGATTTCCCAGGCCTTCCTTTCACACCGCCTGATATAGAGGTCCTGGATGGCACGGAGCTCGGCCCCAGTGATGTACTGGGCTGTCCGCACCACCCTCTGTAGCGCCATGCGATCAAGGGTGGTGCTGTTGCCATACCAAGCAGTGATGCAACCAGTCAACCTCAATGGTGCAGCTGTAGAATCTTTTGAGGATTTGAATGCCCATGCCAAACTTTTAGGGGCCTCTTGTTTGCCATAGATGGCATTATGTCCTTATAGGAACAGTTTCCCAGACCAATACATGAGCATCCATAGCATGAGAGCTCATTCTTCACATGCGAGTCCAGTTCAGGTGTCACATGGGCTGGCCAGACATGGGGGGTAGCAAAATAGGTACATATGAGGCAATGCATGCCAGGATTTTCCAGATGTCATTTTGGCTGTTGAATGGCCTCCTGACATGTGGCAGTCCAGTTCGGTGGTGTCTCTGTCTCTAGCAACTGCCAGAGGGGGGACTGATGGTGGAGTGGGCCTATCAAGGACAGTTCTGGGCTATTCAGGATGGCATTGACACTGGAGAGGTGTGTTGGTTCAATGTGGTCAACACCTGCCTTATGAGCTTGTCATCTATGTGGTCACCAAGTCAAAATGTTCGGCAACTCCAGGACAGACTGGGAGATTCAGGATTGCATTGACATTGGATAGGCACAATTCCTATGATATGTGAAGGCCAACTAAGTTGATGGCATTTATTGTCAATGAGTGTCAGGTTGAGTTGGTTTATTGTATGCGCTTGTTATCATGTGTGGTTGCATCCACCCCATACACCATAATGTCACCTAGTCAACATATACGGCAACTCCAGGGCAGACAGCCAGGATGGTGGACATGACTTTTTGTAAAAAGCAAGGTATCAGCTCAACCCAAACAGCGGAAGAGTGCACCGGAACATCCCAATGCAGTGAGCCAGTGGAAGTTCATGTTGGATTCAGGCAGCCGTATTGGACTAGCAATGAGGTGACTTAAGATCCCAATTTTGGAGGTGCAAGTTATACCACAGTTGGTATACCGCAAGTTGTAGAGCTAGGGTGAGGGTGCCCAGGTTTCTCTTTCTTTTCGTTGGAGCCCCGAGTTGCCTCATTTATCCTCAAAGAGGCTCGTAACTTGGAATACTAAGCAGTCTGCTGCCTTTTCTATATCCAGACAATGGTGTTTGAGTGTCATAGGTAGGCCTATTGGATTTCCAACATACACTCTTAGAAAAAAAGGTGCTATCTACAACCTAAAAAGGTTATTCGGCTGTCCCCATAGGAGAACCCTTTGAATAACCCTTTTTGGTTCCAGGTAGAACCCTTTCCACAGAGGGTTCTACATGGAACCCAAAATAGTTCTACCTGGAACCAAAAAGGGTACTTCCTGGAACCAAAAAGGTTTTTTCTAAGAGTGTGGTTGAATTACACAAAGATGTTATTGAGTTGAGGTCATAAGTACAGTACACAAATATGAACGATGTCTCTCATTTAAAACATGTATAGGAAATGAAATCACCATTTAATGGTATTCTGGCAGCCATATTGGATTTTGGACACCATAATGGATTTGGAGGGGGGGGGGGCTAAAGCAATTGCAAGAGGTTGAACATATAAAATCCACAGAGGAACCTTTGACTGAAAATAAACGTCTCAGTGTGATGAGTGTGATAGAAGGAGTCAGGCGCAGGAGGGTAATCACCGAATGCAGAGTTTATTCCGTCGTACACAAATAGCGCTGGATAGCGACAAATGAAACAGGCACAGGGGAAACTCTACCCTGGCAATACAAGGTAACAGTAGCTCCAACAATAACAGGCACAGGGGAAATATCTACCCCGGCAAATACAAGGTACGAGTAGCTCCACCGAGCTACACTACTCTCACAAATAAACAATCACCCACAAGGACAAGGGGGGCAGAGGGAACACTTATACACGGACTAATGAGGGGATAAGAACCAGGTGTGTGTGATTGACAAGACAAGACAAATGGAATGATGAAGAATGGAGCGGCAGTGGCTAGTAAGCCGGTGACGACGAACGCCGAAGCCTGCCCGAACAAGGAGGGGAGGCAGCCTCTGCGGAAGTCGTGACAGTACCCCCACCTTGACGCGCAGCTCCAGCAGCGCGCTGACCTCGGCCTCGGGGACGGCCAGGAGGACGCGGAGCAGGGCGAGCCGGATGGCAACAGTGGAAGTCCCGCAACAGGGAGGGATCGAGGATATCCCTCACTGGGACACAGCACCGTTCCTCCGGACCGTACCCCTCCCACTCCACGAGTTACTGAAGGCCCCCCACCGAAGCCTCGAATCCAGGATGGAATGGACAGAGTACGCCGGGGCCCCCTCGATGTCCAGAGGAGGTGGAGGAACCTCCCGCACCTCAGACTCCTGGAGCGGACCAACCACCACCGGCCTGAGGAGAGACACATGAAACGAGGGGTTAATACGGTAATCAGGGGGAAGTAATAACCTATAAGTGACCTCGTTGATTCTCCTCAGGACTTTGAACGGCACCACAAAGCGGGGGCTCAGCTTCCGTCAGGCAGAGGGGCAGATTCCCGGTCGAGAGCCAGACCCGACCCCCCGTTACGAAGACCGTGGCCTCACTGCGGTGACGGTCAGCGTTGGCCTTCTGACGACGCACGGCGCGCTGGAGGTGAACGTGGGCAGCATCCCACGTCTCCTCCGCTCGCCGAAACCAGTCATCCACCACAGGAGCCTCGGTCTGGCTCTGGTGCCCCAGTGCCAGATCCGGTTGGTAACCTAAAACACATTGGAATGGCGTTAGCTTAGTAGAGGAGTGGCGGAGTGAGTTCTGGGCATATTCTGTCCATGGCAAGAACAACGACCACTCCCCCGGCCGGTCCTGGCAGTAGGACCGCAGGAACCTACCCACATCCTGATTTACCCGTTCCACCTGCCCATTTGACTTGGGATGGAACCCAGAGGTCAGGCTGACCGAGACCCCCAGACGTTCCATGAATGCTTTCCAAACCTTGGATGGGAACTGGGGACCTCGGTCGTACACTATATCCTCTGGCACCCCGTCGTCCCGGAAGACGTGAGTAAACAAGGCCTCCGCAGTCTGCAGGGCCGTGGGGAAACAGGACAGAGGAAGGAGGCGGCAGGACTTGGAAAAGTGGTCCACAACGACCAGGATGGTGGTGTTACCTTGGGAGAGGGGAAGATCAGTCAAGAAACCAACACTAAGGTGAGACCATGGTCGTTGTGGAACTGGTAAAGGTTGTAACTTACCCGCTGGGAGGTGCCTAGGTGCCTTACTCTGGGCGCACACCGAGCAGGAGGAGACGTACACCCTCACGTCCTTAGCCAAGGTAGGCAACCAGTACTTTCCGATCAGGCAGCGCACTGTACGACCGATACCTGGGTGACCAGAGGAGGGTGACGTGTGTGCCCAGAAAATCAGACGATCACGGATAAGAGCAGGCACGTACCGCAGCCCAGCTGGACACTGAGGTGGAGATGGATCTGTGCGTAATGCCTGCTCTATATTCGCGTCCATCGCCCATACTACCGGCGCCACAATGCAGGAGGCCCGGGAGTATGGGAGTGTTGTCTCTGGGCCTCTCCTCTGTGTCATACAGCCGGGACAGTGCGTCTGCCTTCACGTTCTTCGTACCCGGAATGGGCCAGTACCGGGGCTGAGGTGAACAGACCCCGCAGTGTCCTGAAGGCCAGGTCAGCCTCAGCAGACCAGTGGAGCCGGGATGGCCCACCCTTCAACAGGGATGTAATGGGAGCTGCGACCTTGCCAAAGCCCTGGATAAACGTCCAATAGTAGTTGGCAAAGCCAAGGAAGCGCTGCACCTCCTTAACCGTGGTTGGAGTCGGCCAATTACGCACGGCTGAAATGCGATCTCCCTCCATCTCCACACCTGAGGTGGTAATGCGGTATCCGAGGAAGGAGACGGGCTGCTGTAAAAACATACACTTCTCTGCCTTGGCATAATGGTTATTTTCCAACAGTCGGGCCAGCACTTTGCGAACCAGTGACACATGCTCGGCGCACGTAGCGGAATACACCAGGATGTCATCGATGTAGACCACCACACCGCAACCAAGCATGTCCCGAAACACCTCGTTCACAAAGGACTGGAAGACGGATGGAGCATTCATCAAACCGTAGGGCATCACCAGGTAATCATAATGCCCCGTGGTTGTGCTGAATGCTGTCTTCAACTCATCCCCCTCCCGAACACGCACCAGGTTGTATGCACTCCTGAGATCTAGTTTAGTGAAGAAGTGCGCCCCATGCATTGACTCAATCACTGATCGATAATCAATGCACGGGCGCAGATCGCCGTCTTTCTTCTTCACAAAGAAGAAACTCGAGGAGGCGGGTGAAGTGGAGGGACGTATATACCCCTGGCCCAGGGACTCGGTGACATATGTTTCCATAGCCTCCGTTTCAGCCTGCAACAGGGGGTACACATGACTCCTGGGAGGTACAGCATCTACCCGAAGGTTTATCGCGCAATCCCCCGCTCGATGAGGTGGTAATTTAGTCGCTTGCATCTTTGAAAATGCGTGCGCCAAATCGAGGTAATGCGCACGGTGGAGGTACCGTCTGGACTTTCCACCGTGGTTGCACCAACGGAAACACCTAGACACCTACCCTGACACTCTCGCCACCACCCCGTGAGAACCCTCTGCGGCCATGAGAAGGTGGGGTTGTGGAGTGCTAGCCAAGGGATACCTAGTACCACAGGGAAAGCAGGACTCAATAATCGAAAAAGTAACCTGCTCACAATGAGTCTCCTGGGTGATCATGGTGACTGGTACAGTGACTTCCTTTACAAACCCGGACCCTAATGGTCGACTATCAAGTGCTCTGATGGGGAGTGGAATGGATAGGGGAACAAATGAAATGCCTTGACGGCGTGAGAATGCCCTGTCCATAAAGTTCCCAGCTGCGCCTGAATCGACTAGCGCCTTACACTGGGGAACTACCAGGTGATCGGGAAAATGGATAGGTAGGGTACAGTGCGCAGCAGAGAGCTCTGAACGAGTGTGGGTGTTCGATACCTGGGGTGAGAGTGAGAGTGCCCTGCCTGCTGCCTCCAGGCCCAAAAGAGCGTTAACTATGACGTGTGGTGTACTGTCCCTTCCTGCCACCAGAGTGGCACTGTCGCTGTCGTCCTCCGCTCTCTCGGATGGCAGCTCCACCCAGCTCCATCAGCTCGGGATCTGAGTCGTCCGGGGTGGAAACGGGCAGTCCCCTACCAGGACATCCTCTGGCTGCCAGCAGGTTGTCCAAATGGATGGCCATGTCCACCAGTTTCGTGAAAGTCAACATGGTGTCCCGGCAGCTGGCTCCCGTCGGACGTCCTCCCGCAGATAGCACCGGAAATGGTCGATCAGGGCCCGCTCTTTCCACACGGCCAGAGTCCAAAACTCCAACGCGAAGTCCTGTGCGGTCCTCGTCCCCTGCCTCAGGTGGACCAGCCGCTCGCCCGCCTCTCGACCCTCGGGCGGGTGATCGAAGACCGCCCGTAAGAGGCGAGCGAACTCCCCGTAGTCCTCCAACGCGGCTCCTCCTTCGTTCCAAACCGCGTTGGCCCACTCCAGGGCTTTCCCCGAGAGGCAGGAAACGAGGACGGACACCTTCTCCCGCTCCGATGGCGCCGGCCTGATGCTGGAGAAGTAAAGCTCCAGTTGGAGGAGGAATCCTTGGTAGAGCGCCGCCGTCCCGTCGAACACCCGTGGTCGGGATATCTGGATCCCTCCGGGTGCTGGGGTGTAGGTGGCTGGATCCGGTTGACCAGCTGGTCTCGACAGATCGGGTCCTCTCCTCTCCAGGCATTGGACGACCTGAAGAACCCGATCCATCGCTTCCCCCAAGCTGGCTAGCATCGTGGAATGCTCCTGGACCCGTGCCACGACTCCAGGCATGCGCTCTTCTCCCGCTGACTCCATATCAGGTGGGTGATTCTGTGATGAGTGTGATTGAAGGAGTCAGGCGCAGGAGGGTAATCACCGAATGCAGAGTTTATTCCGTCGTACACAAATAGTGCTGGATAGCGACAAATGAAACGGGCACAGGGGAAACTCTACCCTGGCAATACAAGGTAACGATAGCTCCAACAATAACAGGCACAGGGGAAATATCTACCCCGGCAATTACAAGGTACGAGTAGCTCCACCGAGCTACACTACTCTCACAAATAAACAATCACCCACAAGGACAAGGGGGGCAGAGGGAACACTTATACACGGACTAATGAGGGGATAAGAACCAGGTGTGTGTGATTGACAAGACAAGACAAATGGAATGATGAATAATGGAGCGGCAGTGGCTAGTAAGCCGGTGATGACGAACGCCGAAACCTGCCCGAACAAGGAGGGGAGGCAGCCTCTGCGGAAGTCATGACACTCAGCCCACTTGTTTTCCTTAGAGACGATTAGATTACAAAAGCCACAACATCAAAAATCATGTGTAACTGTATGTATTTTTGTCAGGCCGGCATACAGCACTGAATGAGAGCAAATTTGACTTGGAAAGTTGTCTTTTAATAAGCTACCTAAAAGGTAAAGCTTACATTCATCAATAGTTCATAGTTTATATTTCCACCTATTGTATCTCTGTGTTTACAGGTTTATACAGTGCATTCGGAAAGTATTCAGACCCCTTGACTTTTTCCACTTTTTGTTACGTTACAGCCTTATTCTAAAATTGATTAAATTGTTTTTTCCCTCATCAATCTAGACACAATACCCCATAAAAACAAAAACTGAAGTATGACATTTACATAAGTATTCAGACCCTTTACTCAGTACTTTGTTGAAGCATCTTTGGCAGCGATTACAGTCTCGAGTCTTCTTGGGTATGACGCTACAAGCTTGGCACACCTGTTTTTGGGGATGTCCTACCATTCTTCTCTGCAGATCCTCTCAAGCTCTGTCAGGTTGGATGGGGAGCGTCGCTGCACAGTTATTTTCAGGTCTCTCCAGAGATGTTCGATCAGGTTAAGGTCCGGGCTCTGGCTGGGCCACTCAAGGACATTCAGAGACTTGTCCTGAAGCCACTCCTGCGTTGTCTTGGCTGTGTGCTTAAGGTCGGTGTCCTGTTGGAAGGTGAACCTTCGCCCCAGTTTTCATCAAGGATCTCTCTGTACTTTCTTCATTCATCTTTCCCTTGATCCTGACTAGTCTCCCAGTCCCTGCCGCTGAAAAACATTCCCACAGCATGATGCTGCCACCATCATGCTTCACCGTAGGGATGGTGCCAGGTTTCCTCCAGACCTGACACTTGGCATTCAGGCCAAAGAGTTCAATCTTGGTTTCATCAGACCAGAGAATCTTGTTTCCTTTAGGTGCCTTTTGGCAAACTCCAAGCGAGCTGTCATGTGCTTTTTACTGAGGAGTGGCTTCCGTCTGGCCACGCTACCATAAAGGCCTGATTGGTGGAGTGCTGCAGAGATGGTTGTCCTTCTGAAAAGTTCTCCCATCTCCACAGAGGAACTCTGGAGCTCTGTCAGAGTGACCATCGAGTTCTTGGTCACCTCCCTGACCAATGCCCTTCTCCCCAGATTGCTCAGGGTGGCTGGGCAGCCAGCTCTAGGAAGAGTCTTGGTGGTTCCAAACTTCTTCAATTTAAGAATGATGGAGGCCACTGTGCTCTTGGGGACCTTCAATGCTGCAGAAATTTTTTGGTACCCTTCCCCAGATATGTGCCTCGACACAATCCTGTCTCGGAGCACTACAGACAATTCCTTCTACCTCATGGCTTGGTTGTTGCTCTGACATGCACTGTGAACTTTATATAGACAGGTGTGTGCCTTTCCAAATCATGTCTAATCATTTGAATTTACCACAGGTGGACTCCAATCAAGTTGTAGAAACATCTTAAGGATGACCAATGGCAACAGGATGCACCTGAGCTCAATTTCGAGTCTCATAGCAAAGGGTCTGAATACATATGTAAATAAGGTATTACAGTTTTTTTTAAAGAAATTTGCAAAAATGTCTAAAAACCTGTTTTCACTTTGTCATATGGGGTATTGTGTGAAGATTGATGTGGAAAATTTTTTATTTAATCAATTTTAGAATAAGGTTGTAACGTAACAAAATGTGTAAAAAGTCAAGGGGTTTGAATATTTTCCAAATGCACTGTATTTCCAAGATGCATTAAGATTTTTCACAACCATCCATTTCATAAATGAGAGACACGGTTGTTTTTTGTTTTACCTCGGGTAGGGGTATCTAAAAAACTAAAGCCCTTTTTGAGGATTGGCCACTAGACTAATTATCTTGTTTCTTTAACTCACATCGTAGTTTATGTGTGTTTTTTTATTTTTATTATATTTTGTATTACTATCTATATTATCTATATTATTATTATTATTATCACTGCATTGTTGGGAAAGTGCTCTCAAGATAAGAATTTCACTGTACAGTTTTACACCTGTTGTATCCTGTGCACGTGGCAAATAAACGTTGAAACTTAAAACTAACATGATGTTGACATCACTGCACAACGCTAAGCTTGCTTTGAAAAGTTTCCATCCGCTGGACACATTGAGGCCCACATCATCATTATAGTCCGGTATCCAGTATGAGGTGGAGGTCACAGGGTAAAAGGTCAGTTCAGGATAAGGTCAGCCAACAGGGAATGGGTTTCACCTAACCACGACCTTTACAGGCAACCAGGAGAAACACTTACAGCATCAGTCCAAGAGATTAGAAGGCAAATCCCTCTCTTTGTGGTATCTTGCCTCTTTCTCTGACAACACAAATGTGGTACTGTGACAGCTTGTAATTTAATAGGGTTAGTTCTCTGGTGTGTTTAGTATCAGTGTACCCGTGCATGCGTGCGTGTGCTTTTTTCTTACTCTCAAGCACAGTCAGCACAACTTGGACACACACTGCCTCCCTTCAGAATCCAGAGGAGCAGACAGGAAAGACAGAAAGGACAGGACTGACAGGACAGGACCCAGGGAGGGGCAGTGCTCTCAGGATAGCCCCGGTCCAGACTAAACAGCAAACAGACTCCTCACCAGACAGGGACAGTGTTTACACAACTGCGCAAGGCTGAGACAGACATACAGTACAAGAAAAATATACATATGCATATACCTTGCACATATAAACACCAATACTTAACGCTAATAGATAAACAAACCTACATGCAGTGGCGGCTCCTGAAAAAATTCTCAGGGGGGGCAATTTTTCTGATGATTTAGGTGACCTACACACATTTTCAAAAAGATATGTCCAGCAACAACATGAAGACAGGGGCAGCATATAAGTCAATGCCAGAAGCATTTATTGACTGATCTCAAAAGTGTTGGCTTACAAAAGCAAAATAAGTTATCACAGTAAAAATAATCAAGGGTGTTCTTTCACATTCCTCAACACTGCATAAACAATATGCATTTCCATAAACAAATGAAATATCAGCTGAAAATACAGCATCTTGGTATTTGTTCAGATTGCAGGATCAACAAGAGCTTTTACCACATTTTTTGCCTCATGGTTGAATTGGAAATATGTGCACCTGAGCATAATTCACAACAAGCAAGCAGGAGCTTTTGATAGAGGCTACTGAAAACATTGATGCAAGTTATTGGTAATAAGACATTTTTATAGACTTCCATATTCTGCCCTCTTGTATATATTTGTGAAAATGAACAGTGATAGACATTTTGCCTGAAAACAGAATTTGAAAATAATTTCTAGAAAAGGTAAACACAGCTATCTGTATGGCTTTGTAAAAATGAACAACCATATTCTGGCCAATTGTATAGATTTGTAAATATGAACAACCATATTCTGGCCAATTGTATAGATTTGTAAAAATGAACATGAACAGATTATTATTATTTTTTTAAAATGAAAAATAACTATTTTAAACAACATCAACTGTGAACTGATTTGGGCGTGTGTGTGTTAAAGAGACAGACAGGGAGGGACAAAGAGAGAGAGAGGCTACATTACTTGTACTGAAACTCTCAGACAACACAAAAATTCATTGATGCCCTTCCAGACTCCTTCTGCCTACCCAAGGACGTCAGAGGACAAAAATCAGTTAACCACTTAACTGAGGAACTCAATTTAACCTTGCGCAATACCCTAGATGCAGTTGCACCCCTAAAAACGAAAAACATTTGTCATAAGAAACTAGCTCCCTGGTATACAGAAAATACCCGAGCTTTGAAGCAAGCTTCCAGGAAATTGGAACGGAAATGGCGCCACACCAAACTGGAAGTCTTCCGACTAGCTTGGAAAGACAGTACCGTGCAGTACCGAAGAGCCCTCACTGCTGCTCGATCATCCTACTTTTCCAACTTAATCGAGGAAAATAAGAACAATCCAAAATTTCTTTTTGATACTGTTGCAAAGCTAACTAAAAAGCAGCATTCCCCAAGAGAGGATGGCTTTCACTTCAGCAGTGATAAATTCATGAACTTCTTTGAGGAAAAGATCATGACCATTAGAAAGCAAATTACGGACTCCTCTTTGAATCTGCGTATTTCTCCAGGGCTTAGCTGTCCTGGATCTGCACAGCTCTGCGAGGGCCTGGGATCGGGAGAGACACTTAAGTGTTTTAGTACTATATCGTGATCTTCCTGTCTGGGTTGGCGCCCCCCCCTTGGTTTGTGCTGTGGTGGAGACCTCTGTGGGCTATACTCGGCCTTGTCTCAGGATTGTAAGTTGGTGGTTGGGGATATCCCTCTAGTGGTGCGGGGGCTGTGCTTTGGCGGAGTGGGTGGGGTTATATCCTTCCTGTTTGGCCCTGTCCGGGGGTTTCTTCGGATGGGGCCACAGTGTCTCCGGACCGCTCCTGTCTCAGCCTCCAGTATTTATGCTGCAGTAGTTTATGTGTCGGGGGGCTGGGGTTAGTTGGTTATACCTGGAGTACTTCTCCTGTCTTATCCAGTGTCCTGTGTGAATTTAAGTATGCTCTCTCTAATTCTCTCGTTCTCTCTTTCTCTCTGAGAACCTGAGCCCTAGGACCATACGTCAGGACTACCGGGCATGATGACACCTTGCTGTCCCCAGTCCGCCTGGCCTTGCTGCTATTCCAGTTTCAACTGTTCTGCCTGCGGCTACGAAACCCCTACCTGTCCCAGACCTGCTGTTTTCAACTCTTAATGATCGGCTATGAAAAGCCAACTGAGAGACCTGAGCCCTAGGACCATACGTCGGGACTACCGGCCGTGGTGACTCCTTGCTGTCCCCAGTCCGCCTGGCCTTGCTGCTATTCCAGTTTCAACTGTTCTGCCTGCGGCTACGAAACCCCTACCTGTCCCAGACCTGCTGTTTTCAACTCTTAATGATCGGCTATGAAAAGCCAACTGAGAGACCTGAGCCCTAGGACCATACGTCGGGACTACCGGCCGTGGTGACTCCTTGCTGTCCCCAGTCCGCCTGGCCTTGCTGCTATTCCAGTTTCAACTGTTCTGCCTGCGGTTATGGAACCCCTACCTGTCCCAGACCTGCTGTTTTCAACTCTTAATGATCGGCTATGAAAAGCCAACTGAGATTTATTCCTGATTATTATTTGACCATGCTTGTCACTTATGAACATTTTTGAACATCTTGGCATGGTTCTGTTATAATCTCCACCCGGCACAGCCAGAAGAGGACTGGCCACCCCTCATAGCCTGGTTCCTCTCTAGGTTTCTTCCTAGGTTTTGCCTTTCTAGGGAGTTTTTCCTAGCCACCGTGCTTCTACACCTGCATTACTAGCTGTTTGGGGTTTTAGGCTGGGTTTCTGTACAGCACTTCGAGATATTAGCTGATGTAAGAAGGGCTATATAAAATAAAATTGATTGAAAATTGATTGAAACTGTTCTCTTCTCTCTTTCAATGCAGCAAAGCGGTCAATGACTTTCTCATTGAAATCAGGCATGCTGAGGACTAGTTCCCTCTCCATGGAAAGCATGGCCAGTGCATTCAGACGTTCCTGGCCCATTGAATTTCGCAGGAATGTCTTAACTCGTGTCAAAGTTGAGAAACATCTCTCAGCTTCAGCTGTTGTCATTGGAGTAGTTATGAGGATGTTCAACAGAGTCACAGTCTCAGAGAACGTCTCCTGGAGGTTGTAGCTCATGAGAACCTGGTACAGTGCCAGTGCACCACAGTTTGACTTTCTCGTCATCGGCAAAAATACCGTTCAGTCTCTCCAAAAGCACACTGGCGATTGAGACTGAGGTTGATTCCGAGATGGGAAGGAACTCAAAAAAGCGCTCCTGCACTTTGTGGTTGCTATCTATGTACCTCAGCACAAGCACCAGCTGTGTCTGTGTAGAAACGTCCGTGGTCTCGTCAGCTTGGATAGCTACGAAGTTCGCCGACTTCACCTCCTCCACAATATGTTCCCTCATGACCGCTAGCATACACTCCAGTAGCTCGTTTTGAATGGTCTTTGATGTGAACTTCTTTCAAAGAGACAATCGAGTTGCACTGAACGTTAGCCATCTTGATAGTAGTACGTGAATTGATTGACGCTGCTACCCGCTCTTTTCTTAGTTACGTTCATGGTTATGTTACGTATGACGAAAGCGCGTAAGTGCAAGCCCTCAGAAACCCATAGAGATTGTATTGAAAGCTCTGATATTTGCAGAATTTTTTTTTTACATGAGAGTCTATGAGAGACTTCTGGGGCGATTTTCAACCTGACTGAAATCGCCCCAAAAGGGGGGGGGGGGGGCATTTGAAGCACGACTTTAGCCTGATTGGACATTTAGTGGCAGATCAGACGTCTAGATTAGAACACTGATAACTACTGTTGCCGTGATATAATTGATTAGAAAAAAATCCCTTCCTTTTCCCGTTTGGCAGTGCGTCGCCCATATCTCCCTAATGAACACACCGCCCCTGCCTACATGCATTCATATTTGTAGGCCTACACATAAACACATACATGTAGGTAGGTAGAGCAATGTTTCCTTTGCATAATCAGCGTAATCGCTTCACTATTGAAGAGTTTGCATCTGTGTCTATGTGTTTCAGTCTTTGTGAGAGTATGTGAATTCATCTGAGTGAGCATGTCTTTGTGCCTAGTTGGTCTATCTGCGTGGTTTATCTCCGTGGTCTATCTGCGTGGTCTATCTGTGTGGTCTGTCTATGTGGTCTGTCTGTGTGGTCTGTCTGTGTGGTCTGTCTATGTGGTCTATCTGCGTGGTCTGTCTGTGTGGTCTATCTGCATGGTCTGTCTATGTGGTCTATCTGCGTGGTCTATCTGCGTGGTCTGTCTGTGTGGTCTATCTGCGTGGTCTGTCTATGTGGTCTATCTGTGTGGTCTATCTGTGTGGTCTGTCTATGTGGTCTGTCTGTGTGGTCTGTCTATGTGGTCTATCTGCGTGGTCTATCTGCGTGGTCTATCTGCATGGTCTGTCTATGTGGTCTATCTGCGTGGTCTATCTGCATGGTCTGTCTATGTGGTCTATCTGCATGGTCTGTCTATGTGGCTCTCTGTGGCTGTCTGCGTGGTCTGTCTGTGTGGTCTATCTGCGTGGTCTGTCTATGTGGTCTATCTGTGTGGTCTATCTGTGTGGTCTGTCTATGTGGTCTGTCTGTGTGGTCTGTCTATGTGGTCTATCTGCGTGGTCTATCTGCGTGGTCTATCTGCGTGGTCTGTCTATGTGGTCTATCTGCGTGGTCTATCTGCATGGTCTGTCTATGTGGTCTATCTGCATGGTCTGTCTATGTGGCTCTCTGTGGCTGTCTGCGTGGTCTGTCTATGTGGTCTATCTGTGTGGTCTATCTGTGTGGTCTGTCTATGTGGTCTGTCTGTGTGGTCTGTCTATGTGGTCTATCTGCGTGGTCTATCTGCGTGGTCTATCTGCGTGGTCTGTCTATGTGGTCTATCTGCGTGGTCTATCTGCATGGTCTGTCTATGTGGTCTATCTGCATGGTCTGTCTATGTGGCTCTCTGTGGCTGTCTGTGGTGTGTGATGTACTATAGGAGGCTCACTGTCATGGGAACCACTCTGTGTCCTGGCACTCTGCCAGTAATCCAAAATCTTTGCTGTTGGTTTAGCCGTTGATCCCTGGAAGTGGTGCGGGAGGATCAGCGATGCATTTGGAGGTACATAAATCATGGGATATGGTCGTTTTTTTATTGCGGTTGCATTTTTCCTCTATCTCTGGAGCGGGTTTGGAGTGGTTCAGCCTGCTATTGTCTGCTGCTCTATGAACGCATTGCTTTATTTCCCCACGCTAAAAAAGGCCTCATCTGAAAGGCCTCTGTGTTTACAGCCTCTATCAACAGACCACACCAGAGTAACAATCTAATCATCACTCCTATTATCATGGTCCGCTCTTACATGCTGAAAAGTCCCACACTTCCAGACATAACTATTTTTATGTACAAGAGGACTAGCTTAAACCTCTATTTGCCAGAAATAAGAGATTTAGCCACATACACACAGAAAAGCACTTAAACTCTTTGGTTTGTCTAATGACAGCCAGGGTCTAAAAATAATGGTGGCTTGTGTGGAGAACATGGGAAGTGACTATTCATTCCTTAATGTTTTAGCACAGGGAGAATCGAGCTACAGTATTTAGCTATAAACCAGAGGATTTTTTTAGGTGTTACCCAAGGGTTCATTTAGCTGAATTTTATTACTCATCATAGGTTATACACTTTCTTTTTAGGGGCAATAACATTTTACACACAAACCATCCTTTAACTCTGGTTTTGCTAGGTTCCTGTGACTGTGGCTGCACTGCATGCACTTTTCTAAAGTTACTGTATCTCTCTGAACATGGAAGTTGCAGTAAAAGACAGAAAAAATATAGCTTTTGGAGGTAAAGATCATTCACCTGATTAAGTTCTAGTTTTAAAAAGTATTGGCAGCGTTCACACAGAACAGACAGAACAGAGATCTGGTTCCGCCACATCAGTACCAGCGTGTGTCTTTGACCTCCAGGCCTCCAGGCTTATGCTGCCTGCAGCGCTGTCACTCTGTGTGGGGGCGTCCAATATAACCCAGATACACCCCTCCACCCCACCCTACCCCGACCCGCCTGTAATAAAAGTGTTATGAATGTTTGTGTCTTAATTCTGTTCTACTCATGTCTGTGGGTGGCAGAATTAGGCAGGGGGGGTAGAGAGGGGCCATTTAAATAGAAAACCGTGTCCAATTTAACCGAGCTGCTCTAAGCCGATTTTTTAGGGTCACATTGGCACCAATGGGGGATTAGTTTTGTTCAGATCAATGTCTGATTGAGATCTTCCTCTCTCCCATGGCCTCCCTCTGTCCTCGGAGAAAGCTTCCAAAGTCGTGCGATTTGTACTTGGGCGAGAAGAAAGGCTCTCCCCTCCCATTGGACGACAAAGACACATTAACTCAGTTTTGCTGATTTTCTCTCCTCCGGCAGTAAAGCTCCCGGCCTAAAGGATCAAACGTATGAAGATATGACGAATGATGGCACCCCCACGCCTCCCTGTCCTGACTGGAGATCAGCTGTTAGTTCTACAGCTACTGTTGCAGAGGTGCAAAACAGGTGTCTGCAGCAAGTGTGTCAGTCTCCAAGTATGCCTGTGAGTATTTTGTCTGGAGAATGATGTCTTTGGTAAGTATATGTGTGATATGCCGTTACATGTTTATGTGACAGTCTGTCGACCATGTGCTGTCACATTGAGGGAAAATTTGGCATTACCTCCCACAGGGTCGTCAGATAACTTAAAACCATACCTCCGCTGTCTAGTAATGCCAAGCAGGCACAGTCCATGACATATCAACATAACTCTATACACTGGAGGGAGCAGAATGGGTTCAACAGCCCACAGTTCATATGCTTCTATATCTAAGGTATAGGTGGCAGTATAGGCTACATCCACTGGTATGTATGTTGCCATGGTTAAAGTACCAGGGGAGTGCTGTGTGTTCATCCATACTGTATCTCAAAGCTCAACGTGTCATTATCCATAGTCAGAAACAAACAAATAAACATACAAACTAACAGAGCAAACCTTAATTAACGGTGGCGTTGTTGGTTTTCTGAACGACACTAATCCGTTTTTCCTTCCATCTGTCCTCCGACCAAACACACTCTCATTACCAAAATAAAAGACTAAATCACAAATGTGTCAGATGGATCGTCCACTCTCAGTATTGTGTACACAAACACACAAGCTCCGCTCACCAAGGGTGAGATGGAAGGGATACACAAATGTGTTTACTCTGAATGTTTCCCAGCAACGCAAACATCAGCAAGCTGGAATATTTGAATAATTTGTCCCCTGATTGTTCATCTCAGTAAATATTAAGCTG
>NW_028157607.1:0-8552 GCF_964263955.1 Coregonus lavaretus
AGACAGAGAGAGAGATCCAGCGAATGAAGCTAGCTAGTTTAGGCTACTCAAACAGAGAGGGATGCTATGTTAGCTAGCTGGCTATCACTATCCAACACTGGAACTCTTCCAAGTCAAGGTAAGCATTTGGTTTTATTAATTTATTGCCAACGGGGCCCGCCGGTGTAACTGCTAAACTGCTTGCTAACTGTACACTGTACTGCATGATTGTAGCGGGGTTTACTAGCGCGTTAGTTCTAATAGCTATGTTGACTAGCTATTACGATAGCTAATATGGTGCAATCCTCTAAAACAACAGTGATCTACAGATTGCATCCTGTAAAACAACAACAACAGTGATCTTTAGTTTCAACCTCTCCTCAACGCGTGTCCCTCTGTCCCCAGGGTGGGGTGGACACCTCTCCTCGACCCGTGTCCCTCTGTCCCCAGGGTGGGGTGGACACCTCTCCTCGACCCGTGTCCCTCTGTCCCCAGGGTGGGGTGGACACCTCTCCTAGATCCGTGTCCCTCTGTCCTCAGGGCGGGGTGGACTCCTGAGCTGTCAGGCAGCATCAGGGGACGGTTGGCTGCCTTCTCAACTCCTTTAAACCCCTGCTGCATCTTAAACCCTGGCCTGGCCTGTCTGAGACTCTCTTTGGTGCATCTAAAGCCTGCTGGGAATCACCTATACCCACCCAGGCACCCTTACCTCCAGGGGCGGTGTGTTCATTAGGGCGATATGGGCGACGCACTGCCAAACGGGAAAAGGAAGGGATTTTTTTTCTAATCAATTATATCACGGCAACAGTAGTTATCAGTGTTCTAATCTAGACGTCTGATCTGCCACTAAATGTCCAATCAGGCTAAAGTCGTGCTTCAAATGGCCACGCCCCTTTTGGGGCGATTTCAGTCAGGTTGAAAATCGCCCAGAAGTCTCTCATAGACTATCATGTAAAATATTTTTTTTTTTCAAATATCAGAGCTTTCAATACAATCTCTATGGGTTCCGGGAGGGCTTGCACTTACGCGCTTTCGTCATACGTAACATAAGTAACCATGAACATAACTAAGAAAAGAGCGGGTAGCAGCGTCAATCAATTCACGTACAACTGTCAAGATGGCTAGCTTTGCGAGGCAAAGATGAAACTGAGGGCTCCACCAACCCTGGTATTTTTCTTGGACTTGTCAACTTTGTGGCACAATTAGATGAGGTGTTTGATGACCATCTTAAAAATGCTAAAGTTTTCAAGGGCACATCAAAGACCATTCAAAACGAGCTACTGGAGTGTATGCTAGCGGTCATGAGGGAACATATTGTGGAGGAGGTGAAGTCGGCGAACTTCGTAGCTATCCAAGCTGACGAGACCACGGACGTTTCTACACAGACACAGCTGGTGCTTGTGCTGAGGTACATAGATAGCAACCACAAAGTGTAGGAGCGCTTTTTTGAGTTCCTTCCCATCTCGGAATCAACCTCAGTCTCAATCGCCAGTGTGCTTTTGGAGAGACTGAACGGTCTTTTTGCCGACGACGAGAAAGTCAAACTCATTGCGCAAGCTTACGATGGAGCCAGTGTGATGAGGTGAGAGAAGGCTGGTGTGCAGCAAAATGTGCGTGAGCATTTCAAGAATGCCCATTACGTGCATTGCTATGCGCATCAGCTGAATTTGATCATGCAGCAAGCTAGAACAGTTTCAGTACAAGTAATGTAGCCTCTCTCTCTCTTTGTCCCTCCCTGTCTGTCTCTTTAACACACACACGCCCAAATCAGTTCACAGTTGATGTTGTTTAAAATAGTTATTTTTCATTTTTTTTTTTATAAAAAAATAAAAAAAATCTGTTCATGTTCATTTTTACAAATCTATACAATTGGCCAGAATATGGTTGTTCATATTTACAAATCTATACAATTGGCCAGAATATGGTTGTTCATTTTTACAAAGCCATACAGATAGCTGTGTTTACCTTTTCTATAAATTATTTTCAAATTCTGTTTTCAGGCAAAATGTCTATCACTGTTCATTTTCACAAATCTATACAAGAGGGCAGAATATGGAAGTCTATAAAAATTTCTTATTACCAATAACTTGCATCAATGTTTTCAGTAGCCTCTATCAAAAGCTCCTGCTTGCTTGTTGTGAATTATGCTCAGGTGCACATATTTCCAATTCAACCATGAGGCCTTTTTGAAGCAAGTAATGTGTATATCAGTATTGACTTATATGCTGCCCCTGTCTTCATGTTGTTGCTGGACATATCTTTTTTAAAATGTGTGTAGGTCACCTAAATCATCAGAAAAATTGCCCCCCCTGAGAATTTTTTCAGGAGCCGCCACTGCTTACCTCCCCACCACCACTACCAACACCCTCACCACTACCATCACCACTACCAACACCATCACCACTACCACCACCACCACCACCACTACCACCACCACCACCATCACCACTACCACCACCACAATCAACACTAACACCATCACCACTACCACCACCACCAACAACACCATCACCACTAACACCAACACCATCACCACCGCCGCCATCACCAAAACTACCACCATCACCACCACTACCACCACCACCAACACCATCATCACCACCACCATCACCAAAGGAGACCAGGGCCCAAAGGAGACCAGGGCCCAACGGAGACCAGGGCCCAAAGGAGACCAGGGCCCAAAGGAGACCAGGGCCCAAAGGAGACCAGGGCCCAAAGGAGACCAGGGCCCAAAGGAGACCAGGGCCCAACGGAGACCAGGGCCCAACGGAGACCAGGGCCCAACGGAGATCAGGGCCCAAAGTAGTGCACTATGTAGTGAAAATGGAGACATGCAGTGTCAACGAGCAAGAGCCTGTTTTCAATGGCTGTTATTATTGTCAAGCTGTACAGGTAGCCACTTATATTTTTAGGGGGTTTAGGGTTAAGGTTAGAATTAGGGTTAGGGGTTACAGGTTACGTTTAGGGTTAGGGTTAGGTTTTCAGGTTAAGGTTAGGGTTAGGATTAAGGTTAGGGTTAGTTTTAGAGTAAGGGTTAAGGTTAGGTTTAGCGAAAATAGGATTTTGAATGGGAATCAATTGTGTGTCCCCACAAGGTTAGTTAAACATGACTGTGTGTGTAGAACACTTAGTCCTGAGATCCTGGTCATTATCCTATATCTGCTAAGCACCCCCTGAATCTCAGCAAGTGGCACAGCTCTGCCACACACACACACACACACACACACACACACACAAGCAGTATAAGCAGCACCGCACTCATATAACTGACACGAAGAGTATTAAATGATTTGAAGTTATTGACCGTCTCCACGGCGGCCCCGCTGATGAGGATGGGGGCGTGTCCAGCCTGGTTCCTCCTGAAATCCACAATCAGCTCCTTTGTTTTACTGACGTTGAGGGAGAGGTTGTTTACCTGGCACCACGCCGTCAGAGGGCCTACCTCCTCCCTGTAGGTCGTCTCGTTGTTGTTGGTAATCAAGCCTACTACTGTCGTGTCGTCAGCGAACTTGATGATGGAGCTGGAACTGTGTGAGGCCACGCAGTCGTGGGTATACAGGGAATACAGGAGGGGACTGAGGACGCACCCTTGTGGGGCCCCCGTGTTGAGAATCAGAGTCGAGGAGGTAATGTTGCCTACCTTCACAACCTGGGGGTGGCCCTTCAGGACGTCCAGGACCCAGTTGCATAGGGAGGAGTTCAGACCCAAGGCTGTGAGCTTTGTAATGAGCTTAGAGGGCACTATGGTGTTGAAGGCTGAGCTGTAGTCGATGAACAGCATCCTCACATATGCATTCCTTTTGTCCAGGTGTGAAAGGGCAGTGTGCAGTGCAATGCGATTGTGTCATTCGTGGATCTGTCAGGACGGCAGGCGAATTGAAGAGGGTCGAGCGTGTCGGAGAGGGAGGTGGTGATATGGTCTTTAACAAGCCTCTCGAAGCACTTCATGATGACGGAAGTGACTGCTACTCACAGGGGACGATAGTACACGTCTTGAAGCAGGTGGAGATAACGGCCTGAGCTAAGGAGAGAACACAACAGCCAGCAGGTCTGCACGTGCTCTGAGGGCACGGCTAGGGATGCTTGCGAGGGTTAACACGCTTGAATGACTTCCATACGTCCTCAGTGGAGACTGTGAGTGTGTAGCCCACGTTGTCATCGGGGGCTCTCCTCGGCAGCTCAGGGTCGTTGTGAGAAAAAGGTGTTTATCTCCTCCGGTAGGGTGGCGTTGGTGTCCGAGACATGACTGGCTTTCTTTTTGTAATCCGTGATCGTTAGGAGCCCCTGCCACATACGCCTCGAGTCCGACCCGCTGAATTGCTCCTCCACTTTGTTTCCTATACTTGTTCGCCATCTTGATCGATCTGCGTAGGTCGTATTTGTACTGTTTAACCAAACTATTGTCCCCGATCACCCTGCTGTGTTTATAAGCAGCATCTCTCTCTTTCAGTTGTCTGTCTGTCTGTCCCCTGTCCCTCCCTCCTGTCTGTCTGTCTGTCTGTCTGTCTGACTGTCCCCCGTCCCTCCCTCCTGTCTGTCCCCCGTCCCTCCCTCCTGTCTGTCCCCCGTCCTTCCCTCCTGTCTGTCTGTCTGTCTGTCTGACTGTCCCCCGTCCCTCCCTCCTGTCTGTCCCCCGTCCTTCCCTCCTGTCTGTCCCCCGTCCTTCCCTCCTGTCTGTCCACCGTCCTTCCCTCCTGTCTGTCTCCCTCCCTCCGGTCTGTCTGTCTGTCTGTCTGTCTGTCTGTCTGTCTGTCTGTCTGTCCCCCGTCCTTCCCTCCTGTCTGTCTGTCTGTCTGTCTGTCTGTCTGTCTGTCTGTCTGTCTGTCTGTCTGTCTGTCTGTCTGTCTGTCTGTCTGTCTGTCTGTCCCCTGTCCCTCCCTCCTGTCTGTCCCCCGTCCTTCCCTCCTGTCTGTCTGTCTGTCTGTCTGACTGTCCCCCGTCCCTCCCTCCTGTCTGTCCCCCGTCCTTCCCTCCTGTCTGTCCCCCGTCCTTCCCTCCTGTCTGTCCACCGTCCTTCCCTCCTGTCTGTCTCCTGTCCCTCCCTCCGGTCTGTCTGTCTGTCTGTCTGTCTGTCTGTCTGTCTGTCTGTCTGTCTGTCTGTCCCCCGTCCTTCCCTCCTGTCTGTCTGTCTGTCTGTCTGTCTGTCTGTCTGTCTGTCTGTCTGTCCCCTGTCCCTCCCTCCTGTCTGTCCCCCGTCCTTCCCTCCTGTCTGTCCCCCGTCCTTCCCTCCCTCTCTGTCTGTCTGTCCCTCCCTCCGGTCTGTCTGTCTGTCTGTCCCCCGTCCCTCCCTCCTGTCTGTCCCCCGTCCTTCCCTCCTGTCTGTCTGTCTGTCCCCCGTCCTTCCCTCCTGTCTGTCCCTCCATCCCTGCCCCCCTTCCTGCAGCCTGTCTGTCTGTCTGTCCCTCCCTCTCTCCTGTCTGTCTGTCCCCTGCCTCTCCCTCCCTCCCTGCCTCCGTCCCTGCCTCCGTCCCTGCAGTCCGTTATTTTGGGCACCAACAGGCTTGAGAGAGAGAGGAGCCAAACAAGCTCTAAGAATAAAGAGAGGTAAATTATGGTATTTATTCCTTCCAAAGAAACAGATAGTTTCATGATAAAAAAAAATATTTGTTCCCCAGTTTAGTACAGCTTGCTATAACCTATTTTATGTAACCCTCTGAAAAGACAATATACATATTGACCCCCAGACGAGATGCGTGTTCACTACTCCCAGAAACTGACATTAGCTGACAGGCTAACTTTAACCCTGTCCCCAGGCTCAATTGCTTGAGAGAGAGACTGGACGAGATGAGGCTAGGTTAAACATATTCCACATAGGATCAATTGTAGCCATTGAGCCTCTAATAGCCAATGGGAATTTAAGGCTGGCCCTTTAAATGTACACGTAGAGCGAACATTAATGACATGCATGTCAATCTCTCATGGCTCAAAGTGGAGGAGAGATTGACTTCATCACTACTTGTTTTTGTAAGAAGTTTTGACAAGCTGAATGCACCGAGCTGTCTGTTTAAACTACTGGCGCACAGCTCGGACACCCATGCATACCCCACAAGACATGCCACCAGAGGTCTCTTCACAATCCCCAAGTCCAGAACAGACTATGGGAGGCGCACAATACTACATAGAGCCATGATTACATGGAACTCTATTCCACATCAGGTAACTGATGGAAGCAGTAGAATCAGATTTTAAAAAAACAGATAAAAATACACCTTATGGAACAACGGGGACTGTGAAGAGACACACACAAGGGTACAGACACAAACGCACGCACGCACACACGCTAGCGCACGCACTCTACACACTCGTTCATTGTAATATTGTTGTATGGTGGTATTATACATTTTGTATTGTAGATATGTAGTGGTGTAATAATGTTATATGATGTACTGTTTTATCTTTTGTTTTATGTGTAATGTAATTGCCTTAATGTGTTTGGACCCCAGGAAGAGTAGCTGCTGCCTTGGCAGTAACTAATGGGGATCCTTAATAAACCCCAGGAAGAGTAGCTGCTGCCTTGGCAGGAACTAATGGGGATCCATAATAAATACAAATACAAATCCACATGAATAGAAAATGATAACATAGTGGCATTTCAAGTGTTATATAGCTGGTTGTATAGCTGGTTATAGTGTTATATAGCTGGTTGTATAGCTGGTTATAGTGTTATATAGCTGGTTGTATAGCTGGTTATGGTGTTATATAGCTGGTTGTATAGCTGGTTATAGTGTTATATAGCTGGTTGTATAGCTGGTTATAGTGTTATATAGCTGGTTGTATAGCTGGTTATAGTGTTATATAGCTGGTTGTATAGCTGGTTATAGTGTTATATAGCTGGTTGTATAGCTGGTTATAGTGTTATATAGCTGGTTGTATAGCTGGTTATAGTGTTATATAGCTGGTTGTATAGCTGGTTATAGTGTTATATAGCTGGTTGTATAGCTGGTTATGGTGTTATATAGCTGGTTGTATAGCTGGTTATAGTGTTATATAGCTGGTTGTATAGCTGGTTATAGTGTTATATAGCTGGTTGTATAGCTGGTTATAGTGTTATATAGCTGGTTGTATAGCTGGTTATAGTGTTATATAGCTGGTTGTATAGCTGGTTATAGTGTTATATAGCTGGTTGTATAGCTGGTTATAGTGTTATATAGCTGGTTGTATAGCTGGTTATAGTGTTATATAGCTGGTTGTATAGCTGGTTATAGTGTTATATAGCTGGTTGTATAGCTGGTTATAGTGTTATATAGCTGGTTGTATAGCTGGTTATAGTGTTATATAGCTGGTTGTATAGCTGGTTATAGTGTTATATAGCTGGTTGTATAGCTGGTTATAGTGTTATATAGCTGGTTGTATAGCTGGTTATAGTGTTATATAGCTGGTTGTATAGCTGGTTATAGTGTTATATAGCTGGTTGTATAGCTGGTTGTATAGCTGGTTATATAGCTGGTTGTATAGCTGGTTATAGTGTTATATAGCTGGTTATATAGCTGGTTGTATAGCTGGTTATAGTGTTATATAGCTGGTTGTATAGCTGGTTATAGTGTTATATAGCTGGTTGTATAGCTGGTTATAGTGTTATATAGCTGGTTATAGTGTTATATAGCTGGTTGTATAGCTGGTTATAGTGTTATATAGCTGGTTGTATAGCTGGTTATAGTGTTATATAGCTGGTTATAGTGTTATATAGCTGGTTGTATAGCTGGTTATAGTGTTATATAGCTGGTTGTATAGCTGGTTGTATAGCTGGTTATATAGCTGGTTGTATAGCTGGTTATAGTGTTATATAGCTGGTTATATAGCTGGTTGTATAGCTGGTTATAGTGTTATATAGCTGGTTGTATAGCTGGTTATAGTGTTATATAGCTGGTTGTATAGCTGGTTATAGTGTTATATAGCTGGTTGTATAGCTGGTTATAGTGTTATATAGCTGGTTGTATAGCTGGTTATAGTGTTATATAGCTGGTTGTATAGCTGGTTGTATAGCTGGTTATATAGCTGGTTGTATAGCTGGTTATAGTGTTATATAGCTGGTTATATAGCTGGTTGTATAGCTGGTTATAGTGTTATATAGCTGGTTGTATAGCTGGTTATAGTGTTATATAGCTGGTTGTATAGCTGGTTATAGTGTTATATAGCTGGTTATAGTGTTATATAGCTGGTTGTATAGCTGGTTATAGTGTTATATAGCTGGTTGTATAGCTGGTTATAGTGTTATATAGCTGGTTATAGTGTTATATAGCTGGTTGTATAGCTGGTTATAGTGTTATATAGCTGGTTGTATAGCTGGTTGTATAGCTGGTTATATAGCTGGTTGTATAGCTGGTTATAGTGTTATATAGCTGGTTATATAGCTGGTTGTATAGCTGGTTATAGTGTTATATAGCTGGTTGTATAGCTGGTTATAGTGTTATATAGCTGGTTATAGTGTTATATAGCTGGTTGTATAGCTGGTTATAGTGTTATATAGCTGGTTATAGTGTTATATAGCTGGTTGTATAGCTGGTTATAGTGTTATATAGCTGGTTATATAGCTGGTTGTATAGCGTTATATAGCTGGTTGTATAGCTGGTTAT
>NW_028157606.1:0-2500 GCF_964263955.1 Coregonus lavaretus
CATGTCCTTTTTCAGTCATGAATCTGAAAAGCATAGCATAGCAACACACATACAGACAGAAACAATCCAGCTTCTCACTCTGTAATGGTCCACGTTGATCACCACAGAGCAGTACAGATTATCGTCTCTCTGAGAGCTAGTGAACGTGTGTGTTTTCTTAATGATTTGAACTATGTGGGGCTGTGCACCCCATCATATATCACATGGCTCTAAGTTCAGGAAAATAGCATGTGGTATTGATAGCAGTGAAGACTGGTATGATGTATCTGGTGAAGTATGAAATATCAGTTACATATAATGTTAAAGTATACATCACCTCTAAAATATAGTATATACATCGCCTTTGATGTGTCAATGTACCAGCTGGTTAACTTTTAAAGAGTGCATCAGTACTTCCTGCCTATCGTGAGGGAAAGGACTAGTTTCATAAAACCATTGTCTATTAAATAATTCAGTCAGTGAAGTGGCAAGGAGCGTTTGTCTGATCTGAAGTGCTTCTATTCTGACTATCCTGACAGTTGGTGGGAGTCTCTAAAGTAGAAGGAGAGAGTGTTACGTACTTCTATTCTGACTATCCTGACAGTTGGTGGGAGTCTCTAAAGTAGAAGGAAAGAGTGTTACGTACTTCTATTCTGACTATCCTGACAGTTGGTGGGAGTCTCTAAAGTAGAAGGAGAGAGTGTTACGTACTTCTATTCTGACTATCCTGACAGTTGGTGGGAGTCTCTAAAGCAGAAGGAGAGAGTGTTACGTACTTCTATTCTGACTATCCTGACAGTTGGTGGGAGTCTCTAAAGTAGAAGGAGAGAGTGTTACGTACTTCTATTCTGACTATCCTGACAGTTGGTGTGAGTCTCTAAAGCAGAAGAAGAGAGTGTTACGTACTTCTATTCTGACTATCCTGACAGTTGGTGCGAGTCTCTAAAGTAGAAGGAGAGAGTGTTACGTCATTGTGAACCTTTTCTCTCTACTGTCACTAGTCTTCATGCCATCCACCATTTAAGATCTCAATCCTCTCTCTCTCTACGGGATCCTGCTTTGTTGGATATTTAAATGTGTTCTGTTTCATACCATATTTATGCCCTTTCTGTTATGTGTGTCAATTACTGGTTGGAACCCGGTTTCACAATCAATTCAATGATAGGTTAGATACTGTTCCAAGTGGGATATAGTAATCTGACAATTTTGATGTGAAATCTAACATGATTGTTCAGTAACTTCGTAGACAGCACGCGCACGATATATTCTATGACCCTTCACTGTCTAATGTGTCATATGATTCTCCTACGTTTTCTGCTAAGAAGCCTTATACCTTTTCTGTCAATCGTTCAGAGGAAAAAGGAAGTTTTAGCTGAAGACAATGGATGTGTTCCAAATAGCATCCTATTCCCTACATAGTGCACTACTTTTGACCATGACTTATAGGGCTCTGGTCAAAAGTAGTGCACTATATAGGGAATAGGGTACAATTTGGGACACACAGCCCAAGTTAAAATCTTGAACATCTTCACAACAGAGACTCTGCAGAACAGAGCATTTATCTCTAGCTAATCCCAGTAAGACGCTAATACACTGTCAGTCTGGAGTTGTATATCCTTTAATTCATTTAATAGCAATGGGCCCTGGTTGAAAGTAGTAGGGCTCTGGTCAGAAGTAGTGTACTATATAGGGGATGAGGAGCCATTTGGGATGCACCCCCAGAAAGTTTAACAATACCCTTGACATGGGATCTTAGACCCGCTGCTGTAGAACTGAAGTGTTAGCTTGTGCTAGATGGAAACCAGCCGTAGACAAACATTTATAAACATGACCCCATTAGAAGTCTTCCCACAGGGGTTTTAATTAAGCACCGGAACATTTTGTGCGTTCATTTTTCAAAACATGAACTAAGAAATGTATGGGTGTTTTTTATTTTATATTGTATTTTTTATTTTATTACATTTTGAGCATAAATCTTCCAAAACATTAATTTTTAAATGTATGGGGTGTTTTTTTCAAACAGACTGACAAAGTTAGAAATGTTTAGTTTATAATATTGTTTTGACGACCCATTACATCTGGTTTTAATTCCTCAGTCCTCTCATGCTATGGTTGACGGCATATTAACTTTCATCACACAGAACCGAATCCATCCAAATTGCTATGATAACGCGTCTCATTGGAGCTAATGGAATATCCCAACCACTTAGGAGAAACAAATCAAATGCTGCTGAAGCCATTAGTGCTGATGAATGCAATGCCTTAGAGCATCATAGCACCTGCCACACACAGCACAGAGCCATCACAGGAAGGCAGGTGGGATACAAATATGTTTCGCTTTTGGAGAGGAATATGGCAGATCTCCTACAGTGTTAGCTATATGCTCTGGAAAATGAGATGAGGATGCTGTGGCTGATATAGCAGTAGTTCTGTAGAATGTAAAGTTTGGTATTTAAGAAATGTAGAGAAACACTACGAGAGAGATGACCACCATGTTGAAAAATATGTGTGCATGTGTGTG
>NW_028157606.1:5000-15624 GCF_964263955.1 Coregonus lavaretus
GAACTCATAAATTAATGTAACCTAATATTGCAAGCTCTGATATTGCTAACATTTTGAATACAAGTAGTCAGTTGTCTGCCCTACGTACAGAAACAAACAGCATTAGGATATCTTAATACCATCTTGGAATATAGTTATGTAAATACAGAGATACAATAGGCGGAAATATAAACTATGAATATTTATGATGAAATGTTAGCTTTACTTTTGTTTGCTTTCCAGGTCAGATTTGCTCTCATTCAGTTCTGTGTGGTCCTGCCTGACAAATATACTCACAGTTACACATGTTGTTTGATGTTGTGGCTATTGTAATCGTCTCTAAGAAAAACCAAGGGTTCAGACGTCAAAATTACCTTTTTGGGGTCCAAGGTTCCTTGAAGGATGTTGTATCTTTAGCCCCTCCTCAGGTAATTTAGGCAGGGAACCACCACAGATTGTATTTGGGACCACCCTGGATTTAGCCTCAAATCCAATATGGCATCGAAAATCCAATATGGCTGCCATAATACCATTTGATGGAGGTCAAATCACATGTAAATATGAATTCTGTGGATGAGAGGCATTTTCACAGAATTGTGTACAACACTCATGCCCGTAAAGACTGTTTTGGTGTAAATCAGTTTGATTCTGAATCCAATATGGCCAACATAATTACACTCAGACACCTTCGCCTGTGTATAAATTGTCCTGGTTTATTTTGTATTGTCATACGGCTCTTGGAATAAATAGCACTATGAGGCACTGCCATGCCTCTGTAGAGTTTGAATAGCTGAAGAAAACTAGTTGTTCAATGTGTTGTTCACTACACAAACACATAGTAGTGTAGTTACAGGAGAGCAGTGGTGGAAAAAGTACTAGATTGTCGTATTTGAGTAAAAGTAAAGATACTTTAATAGAAAATGACTCAAGTAAAAGTGAAAGTCACCCAGTGAAATACTACTAATAAATGTACTGTACATAAGTAGAGTGGTGGGAAAAGTACTCAATTGTCATACTTTGTTGTTTCCCCACTCAAACTAAAAGTGAGCAAGGTTGATTCAAAGTATCTGAGGTGACCAGGACATGGGGTGAGGAGACAAAGTAACCAGTGGTGGTTGTAGTTCTGGGGCTTGACCAGGTTGTAGTTCTGGGGCCTGACCAGGTTGTAGTTCTGGGGCCTGACCAGGTTGTAGTTCTGGGGCCTGACCAGGTTGTAGTTCTGGGGCTTGACCAGGTTGTAGTTCTGGGGCCTGACCAGGTTGTAGTTCTGGGGCCTGACCAGGTTGTAGTTCTGGGGCCTGACCAGGTTGTAGTTATGGGACCTGACCAGGTTACACAGCTAACTAGTCATTCTGGGCAAGATGCAGCAACAAGGGCAGTATCCTTCCTGTAAGACTGGCAGGGCAGTATCCTTCCTTTAAGACTGGCAGGGCAGTATCCTTCCTGTAAGACTGGCAGGGCAGTATCCTTCCTGTAAGACTGACAGGGCAGTATCCTTCCTTTAAGACTGGCAGGGCAGTATCCTTCCTGTAAGACTGGCAGGGCAGTATCCTTCCTGTAAGACTGGCAGGGCAGTATCCTTCCTGTAAGACTGGCAGGGCAGTATCCTTCCTGTAAGACTGGCAGGGCAGTATCCTTCCTGTAAGACTGGCAGGGCAGTATCCTTCCTGTAAGACTGGCAGGGCAGTATCCTTCCTGTAAGACTGGCAGGGCAGTATCCTTCCTATAAGACTGGCAGGGCAGTATCCTTCCTGTAAGACTGGCAGGGCAGTATCCTTCCTGTAAGACTGGCAGGGCAGTATCCTTCCTGTAAGACTGGCAGGGCAGTATCCTTCCTGTAAGACTGACAGGGCAGTATCCTTCCTGTAAGACTGGCAGTGCAGTATCCTTCCTGTATGACTGGCAGGGCAGTATCCTTCCTGTAAGACTGGCAGGGCAGTATCCTTCCTGTAAGACTGGCAGGGCAGTATCCTTCCTTTAAGACTGGCAGGGCAGTATCCTTCCTGTAAGACTGGCAGGGCAGTATCCTTCCTGTAAGACTGGCAGGGCAGTATCCTTCCTGTAAGACTGGCAGGGCAGTATCCTTCCTGTAAGACTGGCAGGGCAGTATCCTTCCTGTAAGACTGGCAGGGCAGTATCCTTCCTGTAAGACTGGCAGGGCAGTATCCTTCCTTTAAGACTGGCAGGGCAGTATCCTTCCTGTAAGACTGGCAGGGCAGTATCCTTCCTGTAAGACTGGCAGGGCAGTATCCTTCCTGTAAGACTGGCAGGGCAGTATCCTTCCTGTAAGACTGGCAGGGCAGTGTCCTTCCTGTAAGACTGGCAGGGCAGTATCCTTCCTATAAGACTGGCAGGGCAGTATCCTTCCTGTAAGACTGGCAGGGCAGTATCCTTCCTGTAAGACTGGCAGGGCAGTATCCTTCCTTTAAGACTGGCAGGGCAGTATCCTTCCTGTAAGACTGGCAGGGCAGTATCCTTCCTGTAAGACTGGCAGGGCAGTATCCTTCCTGTAAGACTGGCAGGGCAGTATCCTTCCTTTAAGACTGGCAGGGCAGTATCCTTCCTGTAAGACTGGCAGGGCAGTATCCTTCCTGTAAGACTGGCAGGGCAGTATCCTTCCTGTAAGACTGGCAGGGCAGTATCCTTCCTGTAAGACTGGCAGGGCAGTATCCTTCCTGTAAGACTGGCAGGGCAGTGTCCTTCCTGTAAGACTGGCAGGGCAGTATCCTTCCTGTAAGACTGGCAGGGCAGTATCCTTCCTGTAAGACTGGCAGGGCAGTATCCTTCCTGTAAGACTGGCAGGGCATTCAGGGCTGTGTGGTGATCCGTCTCCATTTCTACAACAGTTGGGAGCAGCCACTCAGCAGATGCAGCTTGCATGCCAACGAGATCCATTGACTAACCTGAATGTTATCTCAGCCTGAATGATGCTGGGGATACTCCAGTAGTGGAATGGTTGGTTGGTTGGTTGGTTGGTTGGTTATCTGGTTGTCTGGTTGTCTGGTTGTCTTGTCTGGTTGTCTGGTTGTCTGGTTGTCTGGTTGTCTGGTTGTCTGGTTGTCTGGTTGTCTGGTTGTCTGGTTGTGAAGGATAGTCTGTGAAGGTGCTATCACAAACAGACTGGCTCTTGGATCTTTCCAACACCTAATTGACTTGTGGTTGGAGTTTTTTTTTTTATGTTGAATGTGGCAAAAAGTCCTGCAGGTCATGTCCTACATATTATTTTATATTCCTTTGATAGTCGGGTAGGATGATGATTTGGCCAATATTTACTGTGGGTAGTTGGCTGTGGTTACGGTCTGGGGCAGGCCCGGCAGGAGATGTGGGTAGTTGGCTGTGGTTACGGTCTGGGGCAGGCCCAGCAGGAGATGTGGGTAGTTGGCTGTGGTTACGTTCTGGGGCAGGCCCAGCAGGAGATGTGGGTAGTTGGCTGTGGTTACGGTCTGGGGCAGGCCCAGCAGGAGATGTGGGTAGTTGGCTGTGGTTACGGTCTGGGGCAGGCCCAGCAGGAGATGTGGGTAGTTGGCTGTGGTCACGGTCTGGGGCAGGCCCAGCAGGAGATGAGGAGAGTGACAGAACCTGTGAGGGTGACCTCAGGTTACCTAGAGGTCACTTAGAGTGTAGCTAGGTCATAGACTATTACTATGAAGTGTTGGTTGTGAGGGACGTAGCACAGCTCCACACACACATACAGTACACATCTGAAGATGATCCCTGGGATTTGATGGACAGTAAAGGGGTTGCAGAGGAGGTGGAGCTGGTCAAGCAAGGTGCACAAAGACCACTATCTCCCCAGCCAATCCCCAGCCACCAAACACCATCACAGTGGTTTAAGGCACTGCATCACAGTGCTAGCTGTGCCACTAGAGATCCTGGTTCGAATCCAGGCTCTGTCATAGCCGGCCGTGACCGGGAGACCCATGGGGCGGCGCACAATTGGCCCAGCGTCGTCCAGGGTAGGGGAGGGAATGGCCGGCAGGGATGTAGCTTAGTTGGTAGAGCATGGCGTTTGCAACCCCAGGGTTGTGGGTTTGATTCCCACGGTGGGCCAGTATGAAAAAAAAGAAGAAATAATAATAATAATAATAATAATAATAATGTATGCACTCACTAACTGTAAGTCGCTCTGGATAAGAGCATCTGCTAAATGACTAAAATGTAAACGTAATATAGCACGTATAAGTTTGACCATCCTAAGGGACCTCTTGTTGGCCATAGATGGCATTATGTCCTTATAGGGGTGTTGGGATTACTGAAAAGTTTCCCAGACCAATGAATGAGTCACCACAACATGAGAGCTCATTCTTCACATGGGAGTCCAGTTCAGGTGTCACATGGGCTGGTCAGCCGTGGGTGGTAGCATACACTGAGTGTACAAAACATTGACACCTGCTTTTCCCATGGCATAGACTGACCAGGTGAATCCAGGTGAAAGCTATGATCCCTTATGGGTGTCACTTGTTAAATCCACTTCAATCAGTGTAGATGAAGGGGAGGAGACCGGTTAAAGAATGATTTTTAAGCATTGAGACAATTGAGACATGGATTGTGTATGTGTGCCATTCAGAGGCAGATTGGGCAAGACAAAAGATTTAAGTGCCTTTGAACGGGGTATGGTAGTAGGTGCCAGGCGCACCGGTTTGTGTCAAGAACTGCAACGCTGCTGGGTTTTTCACCCTCAACAGTTTCCCGTGTGTATCAAGAATGGACCACTGGGGGGTGGTAATGCATGCCAGCACTTTCCAGATGCCATTTTGGCTGTTGAATGGCCCCCTGACAGGTGGCAGTCCAGTTCCATGGTATCTCTGTCTCTAGTAACTGCCAGAAGGAAGGATTGTAGAGTGGGCCTATCGAGGAACGTTCTTGGAGATTCAGGATGGCATTGCCATTGGAGAGGTTTGTTGGTTCAATGTGGTAAACACCTGCCTTATGAGTTTGTCATCATATGTGGTTGCATCCTCCCCATCCACCATAATGTCACCAAGTCAACATGTACGGCAACTCCAGGGCAGGTAACAACACATCTGCCATGCTGATCCTCAACACGGGGGCCCCTCAGGGGTGCGTGCTCAGTCCCCTCCTGTACTCCCTGTTCACCCATGACTGCATGGCCAAGCACGACTCCAACACCATCATTGAGTTTTCCGACGACACAACTGTGGTAGGCCTGATCACAGACAACGATGAGAAAGCCTATAGGGAGGAGGTCAGAGACCAGGCCGTGTGGTGCCAGGACAACAACCTCTCCCTCAACGTGACCAAGACAAAGGAGATGATTGGGTACTACAGGAAAAGGAGGACCGAGTACGCCCCCATTCTCATTAATGGGGCTGCAGTGGAGCTGGTTGAGAGCTTCAAGTTCCTTGGTGTCCACATCACCAACGAACTATCATGGTCCAAACACACCAAGACAGTCGTGAAGAGGGTACGACAAAGCCTATTCCCCCTCAGGAGACTGAAAAGATTTGGCATGGGTCCTCAGATCCTCAAAAAGTTATACAGCTGCACCATCGAGAGCATCCTGACTGGTTGCATCACCGCCTGGTATGGCAACTGCTCGGCCTTCCGACCGCAAGGCAATACAGAGGGTAGTGCGTACGGCCCAGTACATCACTGGGGCCAAGCTTCCTGCCATCCAGGACCTCTATACCAGGCAGTGTCAGAGGAAGGCCCTAAAAATTGTCAAAGACTCCAGCCACCCTAGTCATAGACAGTTCTCTCTGCTACCGCATGGCAAGCGGTACCGGAGCGTCAAGTCTAGGTCCAAAAGGCTTCTTAACAATTTCCACCCCCGAGCCTTAAGACTCTTGAACAGCTAATCAAATGGCTACACACACTATTTGCATTGTCCCCCACCCCCTCTTTTATGTTGCTGCTACTCTCTGTTTATTATCTATGCATAGTCACTTTACCTCTACCCACATGTACATATTACCTCAATTACCTCGATTAACCTGTACCCCCGCACATTGACTCTGTACCGGTACCCCCTGTATATAGCCTCATTATTACCTGGACTAACCGGTGCCCCTGCACATTGACCCTGTACCGGTACCCCCTGTATATAGCCTCATTATTACCTGGACTAACCTGTACCCCCGCACATTGACTCTGTACCGGTACCCCCTGTATATAGCCTCATTATTACCTGGACTAACCGGTGCCCCCGCACATTGACTCTGTACCGGTACCCCCTGTATATAGCCTCATTATTACCTGGACTAACCGGTGCCCCCGCACATTGACTCTGTACCGGTACCCCCTGTATATAGTCTCGCTACTGTTATTTTATTTTATGGCTACTCTTTAATTATTTGTTATTTTTGTAATTTTTTTATTTTTACTTATCTATTTTTTACTTAACACGTATTTTTCTTAAAACTGCATTGTTGGTTAAGGGCTTGTAAGTAAACATTTCACTGTAAGGTCTACACCTGTTGTATTCGGCGCATGTGACAAATACAATTTGATTTTAATTTGAGACTGGGAGATTCAGGATGGCATTGACTTTGGAGAGGCACAGTTTCCTATGGCATGTGAAGGCCCACTAAGTTGATGGCATTTCTTGTCAATGACTGTCAGCTTGCGTTGGTTTGTTTATTGTAGTGAACACCTGCCTTATGTGCTTGTGATGTGTGGTTGCGTCGACCCCATCCACCATAATGTCAACATACAGTATTACTCAGACAGACAGGGTGGTGAATTACTATAGCTACAACATCAGAAACCATGTGTGACTGTATGTATGCTTGTCAGGCAGGACCATACAGCACTGAATGACAGCATATTTGACTTGGAAAGTTGTCTATTAACCTAAAGTAAAGCTTCCATTCATCATAAATATTCCTAGTTGATATTTATATTGAATCTCTGTGTTTACAGGTAAGCTTCCATTCATCATAAATATGCCTAGTTGATATTTCTATTGTATCTCTGTGTTTAGGTAAGCTTCCATTCATCATACATATTCCTAGTTGATATTTCAGCATATTGTATCTCTGTGTTTACAGGTAAGCTTCCATTCATCATAAATATTCCTAGTTGATGTTTCTATTGTATCTCTGTGTTTACAGGTCTTCCAAGATGCATTAAGATATCCTAATGCTGTTTATTTGTGTATGCAGTGCAGACAATTGGGTGGCAGGTAGCCTAGTGGTTAAGAACACTAACTGAAAGGTCGCTGGTTCGAATCTCTGAGACCACCAGGTGAAACATGTGCCCTTGAGCAAGCTACTTAAACCTAATTGCTCCTGTAAGTTGCCCTGGATAAGAACGTCTGCTAAACTGTAAATGTGCTTGTATTCCACATTTTAGCAATATTGGGTTACATGAGTTTATAAGGCCCATCCCGCCCCTCCAGCCAGGTATTATTCTACACTCATTGAGTTTACAATATCTATCACTTTAACCACTTTTGCAGTAAAATATTTTTTTTCACAACCATCCAGTTTCCCAACCATCCAGACAGTAGAGGTGTGAAAACACATGGTTATGTTTTGTTCTACCTCAGGTAGGGGTATCTCAAACAGGATTGGTCGCTAGCCTATTCTGACCAAGGTCAATGGGGCTCTGTTCACAAATTAGTGCACTTTATAGGGAACAGGGTGGCATTTGAGACACAAAGTCAGAAGTTTACATATACCTTAGCCAAATACATTTAAACTCAGTTTTTCACTACTCCTGACATTTAATCCTAGTAAAAATTCCCTGTCTTAGGTCAGTTAGGATCACCATTTTATTTTATGAATGGGAAATGTCAGAATAATAGCAGAGAGAATGTTTTATTTCAGCTTTTATTTCTTTCATCACATTCCCAGTGGGTCAGAAGTTTACATACACTCAATTAGTATTTGGTAGCATTGCCTTTAAATTGTTTAACTTGGGTCAAACGTTTCGGGTAGCCTTCCACAAGCTTCCCACACTAAGTTGGGTGAATTTTGGCCCATTCCTCCTGACAGAGCTGGTGTAACTGAGTCAGGTTTGTAGGCCTCCTTGCTCGCACATGCTTTTTCAGTTCTGCCCACACATGTTCTATAGGATTGAGGTCAGGGCTTTGTGATGGCCACTCCAATACCTTGACTTTGTTGTCCTTAAGCCATTTTGCCACAACTTTGGAAGTATGCTTGGGGTCATTGTCCATTTGGAGGACCCTTTGTGACCAAGCTTTAACTTCCTGACTGATGTCTTGAGATGTTGCTTCAATATATCCACATCATTTTCCTTCGAGGTAATTTAGGTAATATGTACATGTAGGTAGAGGTAAAGTGACTATGCATAGATAATAAACAGAGAGTAGCAGCAACATAAAAGAGGGGGTGGGGGACATATCAAATAGTGTGTGTAGCCATTTGATTAGCTGTTCAAGAGTCTTAAGGCTCGGGGGTGATAGCTGTGAAGAAGCCTTTTGGACCTAGACTTGGTGCTCCGGTACCGCTTTCCGTGCAGTAGCAGAGAGAACTGTCTTATGACTAGGGTGGCTGGAGTCTTTGACAATTTTTAGGGCCTTCCTCTGACACCGCCTGGTATAGAGGTCCTGGATGGCAGGAAGCTTGGCCCCAGTGATGTACTGGGCCGTACGCACTACACTCTGTAGTGCCTTGCGGTCACATGCATCGATCACATTTTAAAAAATACTGTAGAACTTTGTTCTAAAGCTGTATCCATACACATTGGATGCAGTGATCACAATATAGTGGATATATCCAGGAAAGCCAAAGTTCCAAAAGCTGGGCCTAAATTAGTGTATAAGAGATCATACAAAAGATGTTGCTGTGACTCTTATGTGGATGATAAAAAAAAATGTGTTGGTCTGATATGATTAATAAGGAGCATCCAGACGGTGCACTTGATGAAGTTATGAAATTGCTTCTTCCAATTATTGACAAACATGCACCTATTAAGAAACTGACGGTTAGAACTGTTAAGGCTCCATGGATTGATAAGTAATTGAAAAACGGAATGGTTGAAAGCGACGGGGCAAATGGAGTGGCTAATAAGTCTGGCTGCACATCTGACTGGCTGACTTACTGCCAATTGAGAAATGATGTGACTAAACTCAACAAAAAGAAGAAGAAACTGTATTATGAAGCCAAGATCAATGATATAAAGAATAATGTAAAAAAACACTTTGGAGTACTTTAACCTCTACGGGTTAGGGCTTGTGCACTCTTCTCAAACAATAGCATGGTATTTTTTCACTGTAATAGCTACTGTAAATTGGACAGTGCAGTTAGATTAACAAGAATTTAAGCTTTCTGCCCATATAAGACATGTCTATGTCCTGGAAAGTTTGCTGATACTTACAACAGTCATGCTAATCACATTAGCGCATGTTAACTCAACCATCCCGTATACAGGACACCGATCCTGTAGAGGTTAACAACAGACTTTCAGCATGCTTATAGAGAAGGGCACTGAACATGTACTGCACTGACACAAATGACTGATAATTGTTTGAAATAAATTGATAAGAAGAAGATTGTGCTGTTATATTTCAGTCAGCCTTTAATATTATTGACCATAACCTTTCAACCTCTGCTATATTGTGGATTCAGAGCTATCTATCTTCTAGAACTCAAAGGGTTTTCTTTAATGGAATCCAATGTCAAACATTTAAAGTGTAGTGTACCACAGGGCAGCTCTCTAGGTCCTCTACTCTTTTCTATTTTTACCAATGACCTGCCACTGGCATTAAACAAAGCACGTGTGTCCATGTATGCTGATGATTCAGCCATATATGCATCAGCAACCACAGCTAACAAAGAGTTGCAGTTTGTTTTGGAATGGGTGGCCAGTAAAAAACAGGTCCTGAACATCTCTAAAACTAAGAGAGTTGTATTTAGTACAAATCTTTCCCTAAGTTCTAGACCTCAGCTGAATCTGGTAATGAATGGTGTGGCTGTTGAACAAGTTGAGGAGATTAAATTACTTAACGTTACCTTAGATTGAAACTGTCATAGTCAAAACATTTAGATTCAATGGTTGTAGAGATGGGGAGAGGTCTGTCCGTAATAAAGAGATGCTCTGCTTTTTTGACACCACACTCCAAAAAGCAAGTTCTGCAGGTTCTAGTTTTGTCTTACCTTGATTATTGTCAAGTCGTGTGGTCGAGTGCTGCAAGGAAAGACCTAGTTAAGCTGCAGCTGGTCCAGAACAGAGCGGCACATCTTGCTCTTCATTGTAATCAGACTGATATAAAGACTAAGCATACCAGTCTCTCTTGGCTAAGAGTTGAGGAGAGACTGACGGCATCAATTCTTATTATAAGAAACATTAATGTTTTGAAAATCCCAAATTGTTTGCATAGTCAACTTACACACAGCTCTGACACACACACCTACCCCAATAAAAAGCATAAGCTGGCGCACACCCAGAGAACATTATTTAGTGTGAAGGTGCTGACTAACGGTGAATAAACTGGAAGCTATGAAAACAAATAAAGAGAGTCATTTATTGGGTAAGAAACACCAACGTTTCGGCATCACTGTGCCTTCTTCAGCGTGATGTCATGAATGCTTGAACCTGGTTATGTAGACAAACAGTGCAATTAGTGCAACCAATGACAATAGTGAGGTGTGTCGTAATTGTTAGGTTAATCAGAATGAAATGAGTGAAATTGTTAAAAGACAATAGCCCACAGCATATT
>NW_028157605.1:0-21432 GCF_964263955.1 Coregonus lavaretus
TAGCCAGCTGTGTGAGTAGTAAACATCCATATTTCAACAGCCATCTTGACCCTGCCTGCCCTTGGCCAGTTACGCAGTAATAACACATTTATAATACATCCTCTAGTTCTTGTTCTCCACGTGTACGTGTTTCCTGTTCAGTCGGTAAGGCCTCTGTTTTAATTATCAAGAACTAGGAAGAATAATTTGCCATGTCTCCCATGCTTCAGCGTCTCACTAAAGACCGCTGGCATCCCCTTCTGCGTGTGTCTGGAATAAGGGTTAGCGCCAGGCTAGCCTAGCTAGCGCAATGAGCATTACCAGTAATTAATTGAAGTGGAGGAGACAATTGTGTGTATATTAAAAAGCACTGAATTGAGAAAGACAGTCAGTCAAGGGGTTTCGCTAAGGATGAAATTAAAATCTGTGTTGCGGCAGGCGAATGAGGCTTATGCTGCTAGCTGCTTTAGCGGAATGCATTAGTACCGTAGGAGAGGAGAGGAGGAGCGTTTGCATTTGCTTTGCAATGACAAATGTTGATTTCCCCTGAGGTAATTAAAGTGATTTGACACAGTCATTCTTTTAAATCACAGACAGGAGATGATAAATGTCCTACTAATGAGGCCTGTTATCTCTCACGATGTCTCATTCCTCCTGCTAGGTACATTCCTCCCCTGCTAGGCACTCTCCTCATGCTAAGTACACTCCTCCTGCTAGGTAATGTCTTCCTGCTAGGTACATTCCTCCTGCTAGGTCCACTCCTCCTGTAGGGTACATTGCTCTCTGCTAGATACAGTCCTCCTTTAGGGTACACTCCTCTTGCTAGGTACACCATCCTCCTGTAGGGTACAGTCCCTCCTGCTAGGTACAATCCTCCTGTAGCATACACTCCGCCTGTAGGGTATACTACTTCCTGTTGGGTACACTCTCCTGCTAGATACACTCCTCCTGTAGGTTACACTCCTCCTGCTAGGTACACTCTCCTGTAGGGTACACTCCTCCTGTAGGGTGGTTCTTTCTCTGAAGCTCCGGCTATGCTGCCTTCACGTCTTCACAGCTAAATCCTCGCCATGCTTTTCAGAGAACAGGAGAAAAGAACACAGCACATACTGTATCCCTTTCATGCTGGGAGAGATTGTTCGGAAAATAAAATCAAACAGGCAATCTCATTGTTCTGTAAATGCACCCTTTAAAAGAGCTCACTAATCTGAAAAATGAGTCTTCAGAATTTCAAACCATGTCAGCATTTGTAGACATTATAATAATCTTCCTATATAACCAGGACTGTTTTCTCTTCACCTCTCTCTCTCTCTCTCTCTCTCTCTCTCTCTCTCTCTCTCTCTCTCTCTCTCTCTCCTCTCTCTCTCTCTCTCTCTCTCTCTCTCTCTCTCTCTCTCTCTCTCTCTCACTCTCTCTCTCTCTCTCTCTCTCTCTCTCTCTCTCTCTCTCTCTCTCTCCTCTCTCTCTCTCTCTCTCTCTCTCTCTCTCTCTCTCTCTCCTCTCTCCTCTCTCTCTCTCTCTCTCTAAGCACTAAGCACTTTGCCTATACACAAGACAAATACCAGACTCTCTTTTCAGGAGCTGTTAACAGCAGAGCTCTCATTATCAGGAGTGTGGAGGAGTGTGGCTGTGTGTCGCTGTGGATAATAAGAGTATTTTCAGGTGCAGATGTAGAGCATCATTGATAGGGGGTTCGCTGCCTTCCTCGTTTACACCAGAGCTCTGATCAATCTGTGCTGACAGGGCGGGGGCATTGTGTGCCACGCTGCGGGGACAAATGTCTGCCAGGGAGCGGGGACACACACCTGAAAGAGAAGAGGAGAAGAGGAGAGGAGGAGAAGAAGAGGAGAGGAGTGAGAGGAACGCCACCCCAGCCCTACACACTAGGATTAGCCCCATCCTCTTGCTTTGATGGATTAGCATGCAGGGAAATTGCTCGATTATTGATGTGAAAATGTTTGAAAGTCAAAGAGATGTGATAGGGGGAGGAAAATGGGTGAAATGAGTGTCTCAGAAAATGAGGGAGAAAGTGTTGGTGGTGCTTATCTTTACCCTCTTCCCCTCCTCTCTCTCTTTTCCCTCCCTTCTTCCCCTTTTGGAAAAGAGAGGGGTACAAAAGACAGACGAGGGCATGGAGAGGATACAGAGGGAGCCTGGGCCCTCTACAGGAGCAGACACATTGAGTTGCCCTTCATGAAATATTGTTCATCATCATATTAACAGGTCTGAATGTGGGGAGATAAGGAGTGTTTGAGAATCAGAATGTCCCAGTGAGATATTTCAATCCTCTTTTAGCTCCTCTTTATTCATTCATTTAGGTGAGTGAATGTGAAATGTAGCAGGACCTTTATAGACGGAGAGACAGGAGCCCAGAAATGATGACATAATCACCTCCCATTTAATTGCTTGATTAGTCAATCTTACGTCTCGTTCTCTCTCTCTCTCTCTCTCTCTCTCTCTCTCTCTCTCTCTCTCTCTCTCTCTCTCTCTCTCTCTCTCTCTCTCTCTCTCTCTCTCTATCACTCTCTTTCTCTCTTGGATCCCAGTGTCTGTCAACTGTCTCCTCCCCACAAAGCTTCCATGTTCTGTCAGACACATTAACCATTCTGACAGAGGGGGGCTGTAGCATTTGCATAGTTTTGAATTATGTTGATCTTATGCGTTATTATACAACACGCGTCGACACATACCAAATGATATCACTTAAAATGCACATATAAAAGGTGCTTGCTTACAGATCAGTTGCCTTTTTTTTTTTATAACTTGAACCTATTTAACCTCACAGAGCGTTGGTATTGTGACGTGCGCAGGGCAGGGCAGGGCAGTAAAAGCTGTGCAACACACACATACACACATTTACACACAATCGCACACACGGCCACACGGCCACACACACACACACACACACACACACACACACACACACACACACACACACACACACACACACACACACACACACACACACACACACACACACACACACACACATACACACACACACACACACACACACACAGTGGTGTTGTAGGGAGCTGCTGCCTGCCATAGAAGGATGTTTTCACAGGGTAAGATAATATCTGCCCCTACCTGGTACTTGGCCTTGTAGGGAACCACAGAGACCAAAGCAGAGCAGAGCAGAGCAGAGATAAGCCATAACGTGGACCAGAGATTCACTTTAAAGAGCTACTATTGTTTATTACCTCTGTTGACTCCAGTACAATACATGGTTCCCATATATGGGTGACATAATGATGGTGTCCTCTCTATCAACGCACATATTTCTACCAGCTGGAAAGGACAAACCAACACTAAAGGCATTATACAACAGTTTAAGGCCAAATAGGGAAGTGTAAATCCATGCTATCTGGAGTACGCAGGGGGAATGTTGACTTTACATACTGTATATTTGACTTTTCTACCACTTTCAGACATCAGATGGGAGCATAAAGACATCCTGCTTCTCCTCTATTACCTTGACTCCCATCTAGAATAGCCTTTAGAGTCAGGGTTGGGGACAATTTGGAATTTCTGAATTTAATTAAATTCAAACCATGAATTTGAATCGGTCAAACCCACAGTAAGCAGAAAAAACAAATGAATTAAATTCAAATCAAATCAAATTGTATTTGTCACACGCGCCGAATACAACAGGTGTAGACCTTACCAACAAGCCCTTAACCAACAATGCAGTTTTAAGAAAAAATCAATTCCGGTCCTGGAGGGTCGAAACTCTTCTGTTTTTTATTTCCACCTGGTAGTTAATTGCACTCACCTGGTGTCCCAGGTCTGAATTAGCCCATGATTAGAAGGAGAGGATGAAAAACAGAGGTGTTTCGGCCCTCCAGGACCGGAATTGAAGAACCCTGTTCTAGGGCCTTCCACTGACACCACCTGGTATAGAGGTCCTGGATGGCAGGAAGCTTGGCCCCAGTGATATACTGGGCTGTACGCACTACCCTCTGTAGCGCCTTGCGGTCGGAGGCCGAGCAGTTGCCATACCAGGCGGTGATGCAACCAGTCAGGATTCTCTCGATGGTACAGTTGTAGAAATCTTTCCTGAGGGGGAAAAAACATTGTCGTGCCCTCTTCATGACTGTCTTGGTGTGAAGAAGTCCAGGATCCAGTTGCAGAGGGAGGTGTGAGCTTAGTGTCGAGATTTGAAGGCACTATGGTGTTGAACGCTGAGCTGTAGTCAATGAACAGCATTCTCACGTAGGTGTTCCTTTTGTCCAGGTGGGAAAGGGCAGTGTTGAGTGCAATAGATATTGTGTCATCTGTGGATCTGTTGGGGCAGTATGCAAATTGGAGTGGGTCTAGGGTTTCTGGGATGATGGTGTTGATGTGAGCCATGACCATCCTTTCAAAGCACTTAATGGCTACAGACATGAGTGCTACGGGTCGGTAGTCATTTAGGCAGGTTACCTTGGTGTTCTTGGGAACAGGGACTATGGTGATCTGCTTGAAATATGTAGGTATTACAGACTCGGCCAGGGACAGGTTGAAAATGTTAGTGAAGACACTTGCCAGTTGGTCAGCGCATGCTCAGAGTACATGTCCAGGTAGTCCGTTTGGCCCTGCGGCCTTGTGATTGTTGACCTGTTTAAAGGTCTTACTCACATCGGCTATGGCGAGCGTGATCACACAGACGTCCGGAACAGCTGGTGCTCTCATGCATGCTTCAGTGTTGCTTGCCTCGAAGCGCGCATAGAAGTAATTTAGCTCGTCTGGTAGGCTTGTGTCACTGGGCAGCTCGCGGCTGGGCTTCCCTTTGTAGTCTTTAATCGTTTGCAAGCCCTGCCACATCCGACGAGCGTCGAAGCCGGTGTAGTAGGATTCTATCTTAGTCCTGTATTGACGCTTTGCCTGTTTGATCATTCGTCTGAGGGCATAGCGGGATTTCTTATAAGCGTCTGGGTTAGAGTCCCGCTCCTTGAAAGCGGCAGCTATAGCCTTTAGCTCAATGTTGCCTGTAATCCATGGCTTCTGGTTGGGGTATGTACGTACGGTCACTGTGGGGACAACATCATCGATGCACTTATTGATGAAGCCGGTGACTGATGTGGTATACTCCTCAATGCCATCGGATGAGTCCCGGAACATATTCCAGTCTGTGCTTACAAAACAGTCCTGTAGCTTAGTATCTGCGTCATCTGACCACTTCCGTATTAAGCGAGTCACTGGTACTTCCTGCTTTAGTTTTTGCTTGTAAGCAGGAATCAGGAGGATAGAATTACGGTCAGATTTGCCAAATGGAGGGCGAGGGAGAGCTTTGTACGCATCTCTGTGTGTGGAGTAAAGGTGGTCTAGTGTTTTTTTCCTCTTGTTGCACACGTAAAATGCTGGTAGAAATGAGGTAAAACAGATGTACATTTCCCTGCATTAAAGTCCCCGGCCACTAGGAGCGCCACCTCTGGATGAGCATTTTCTTGTTTGCTTATGGCTTTATACAGCTCGTTGAGTGTGGTCTTAGTGCCAGCATCGGTTTGTTGTCGTAAATAGACAGTTACGAAAAATATAGATGGAAACTCTCTTGGTATATAGTGTGGTCTACAGCTTATCATGAGATACTCTACCTCAGGCGAGCAAAACCTTGATACATCCTTAATATTTGATTTCGCGCTCCAGCTGTTATTGACAAATAGACACAGACTGCCACCCCTTGTCTTACCGGAGGCAGCTGTTCTGTCTTGCCAATGCACGGAAAAACCAGCCAACTGTATATTATCCATGTTGTCGTTCAGCCACGACTCGGTGAAACATAAGATATTACAGTTTTTAATGTCCCGTTGGTAGGATAGTCTTGAATGGAGCTCATCCAGTTTATTCTCCAATGATTGCACGTTGGCCAATAGGACGGATGGTAGAGGCGGGTTACCCACTCGCCGATGAATTCTCACAAGGCACCCCGACCTGCGTCCCCTGTATCGGCATCTTCTCTTCATGCGAATGATGGGGATTTGGGCCTGATCGGGTATCTCAAGCAAATCCTTTGCGTCTGACTCATTAAGAAAATAACTTTGTCCAGTTCGAGGTGAGTAAACGCTGTTCTGATATCCAGAAGCTCTTTTCGGTCCTAAGAGACGGTGGCAGAAACATTATGTACAAAATAAGTTACAAACAATGTGAAAAACACACAAAATAGCACAATTGGTTAGGAGCCCGTAAAACAGCAGCCATCTCCTCCGGCGCCATTCTGTTCAACTGAGACATGAAATTCTCATTCATTAAATCTTTAATCTAAAGGATTTGTCACTTATTAATGCAAAGAATACACATACCATTTCAAATGTTAGTTTGATTGTTAGTTTGTCAAACAGTAGTTTTCTTTATCATGAGATGTTAGATTGTTCCCTTCCATACTGCAGTGTTTGATCTAATGCATTTTGGGAAATGTATTTATTCTGATATTTAAATACATTGAGGAAAATAATGAATTATTATAGCCAACCCACAACATAATCTTAAAATAAATGTATATCCAGACCACTGTAATTATTTCAAATAGTTTTAGGAGTTTTAAAAATGAAATGTTTCAACCTTATGCTTAATGGTATTGATAACCATACATGATTTCTATGGTATTTCCATGGTGATGTGTAGAATAAATAATCAATTTGAATTTAATACAATTCTACTTCCTTTAATTCAAATTAAATTCAAATTATGCTTCCTGTGGGTTGTGTCCAATTCAAATTTAATTCAAATTCAAGAATAGATTTGGAATTTAATGAATGAGCAATTCACAACTGAATTCAGAATTGACCCCAACCCAGCTTTAAAGGTATCGAGCCATGGACGCGCACACACGCACACACGCACACACACACACACACACACACACACACACACACACACACACACACACATACAAAAACACAAACACAGACACACACACACATCATTGGTATACAGGGAACACATGTTTAGAGGTAGCGCTAACATCTGAGTTGAGATATGAGGTCAGGTCAAGGCAAAAGTGCCCCACAACTATCAGGTGCAGCAGCACATCCCTGAAGCCCCAGCAGAAGAAGAGAAGAAGAAGAGATTTGTGAGGCCTGTGGATTAGGTCGGTGATTACCGTGGTTCTGATCACAGGAAGTGCGGACCCTGTCTGTTAAATGTCATCCGTGACCAATGGACGAGATCCGGTTTGACCCTCTCTCTCTCTCACGGTCCAGGACCCATTACTCCAGTCAGACAGAGGCCCCTCTCTCCCCAGCCCTCCATAATGAAAATAGTGTGTGTAGCACTCTGAACCCCACAGCTCCGGTGACAAACATGGGTAACGCAAAAAGCGTGTGTTTTACAATTTCCCTCCCTCGTAAAAGTCTGGTTGTAAACTGAGAATTTATGCCCTTCATTAGAGGTAATACAATGCACATAACTCTAAGGTAGAACAATTGGGATAGCCATAAAGTAACCGTTTTATACCTTCTCAAATCTATTGACTTCTCAGTGACCCTGGTGGAGCCAGCGTTAGGGCAGGCTAGATTTACTACTGCTGACTATACAGCCTGATATGCCTCTGCGTTTTCAGGGAATTAAAAGTGCCAAAATGTAAAATGACTTAAATATTTATTCTGTGTACCCCTGTCAGAAATATTAGTCTCCAAAGCATTATTTACGACTTGCAACTTAAGATTTTGGTTCGAGGAGATTTTGGTTTGATTGATGCCTAAGCTCAACTTTATAGCCAGCTAGAAAGGTAAGAACCTCTGGTGTACTGGTACGTATTCTGTAGTTTCTTATCGTAAGCCTCATCCAATGCGTCTGTTAGACTGAAATATGAGGTGGAAAGAAACACTCAGGTAAAAATTCATGAGGGTGTACCACAATACATTAGCTTCTAGGTGTAAACAGAATACAGAACCCTAGCTTCATGTTCACATCCCGGTTCAACCCTAACCCTAGCTTCATCCACAACCCTAACCCTAACACTAACCCAAGCTTCATCCACAATCGTGACCCTAACCATAACCCTAGCCCAGGGTATTTAGACAGAGCATTTTAACGCGCATGTCAACATACATTATTATATTATTATACAGTAATTATGATGAAAACAATGAACTAAATAACTCCACTCTCCAGTCCATTCATGACCTGTTCAACATGACCCGGTGAGTCATTCAGTCACCTGACTGTCATCAAACTCAACCCCAGAGAGATGCACTGCGGCCTTGGTAAACCTGAGTGGAGCGGAGCCCCTTGATGACATGAGAAGAAACAGGTTGACTTTCCAGGTTGGTTTGAGGAGGTGTAATGAAAAACAAATGTCAAGGTGGGTGACAGAGAGCGTCTGTGTCTTATCAGTGAAGCCAGTGTGAGTGATGGCTCTTATCTGGCCCCCTGCTCCACGGCCGTTTATTATCCCAGGGAGGCAGGGCTGTGCTGGGGAGAGGGCTGGGAGCCCCCGGCATGATCCATCACTCTGGAGGTCCCTCTTCTCTTCCCCTCTTATCTGACTGCTACATGGATAACCACAGGCCTGATTTGTTTACCACGCCATGCCATTTGAATGAGGGGCAGTCACAGGAAATGATTCCTTTGCTCTCTTTATCAGGGAGGGTTAGTTATGGAGGGGCTGGGTGGAGTGTGCCTGATCATCCTGCGGCGACCTCGACACACATACACACACGCAAACACACACACACGCACACGCACGCACACGCTCAGCTCCTCCATTTTATTTTTCTCCTCTATGAAAGGACTGGAGGGTGAAAGGAGAGAAGGATAAATGGAGAAGGGATAGCAGCGCGAGGCTCACTAGTTCCTCAGGGACATAGGCCTGTGTGTGGCCCGGTTCGTCTCTTCTGGTGAATTGAATTGCATTCATTCCTGTTATCATGTTTCCTCATGGTTATCTCTTGGCCTGTTTGTGTGTGTGTGTGTGTGTGTGTGTGTGTGTGTGTGTGTGTGTGTGTGTGTGTGTGTGTGTGTGTGTGTGTGTAGATGGTGTATACAAGAACCAAGACGTGATGTGATACGAAGCAAAACACCACTCCAGCTGTAGTCAGTTTGTATTCTTTGGAGGTTATCTACATTACCAAAAGCCCAGAATAGAGAGAAACTAGTTCAAAACCTCTATCTTTAGAGCCATGTTATTGAAAGGAAAACCTCAATAAAGACATGCATTTTTTCTTGTTCCATTTCCTATCTCCATCTGTGTTGGGGCTATGTCTGCCGGTCCCTGACAGGGTGCTCTGCTGTGCTGTGCTGTGTGTTTTCATTTCAAACTCTCACGTCCATCAAATCACCAGGGGTCTCTACCAAAATACATACCTGCCGCCGGGGCCTAACATGGAGGGAGGGATGGAGGGAGAGATGGAGGGAGGGAAGGGTAGTTGGGGGAGAGGTGTTTTGGGCTACTGACTGGCCACCCACTCCCTTGAGGCTCAGTGGCAGGCAGACTTTCTGTCCAGATCCTGCTCAGCTCTCACTGAAGCTGAAATAACAAGAGTTTGTTTGAAACCACAGAGGCGGGGGGGTGGAGGCCATCGTCTGTGAGTGTGAGCCAATACAGTAAATCCCTGAGACCCCCCCCAACACACACACACACACACACACACACACACACACACACACACACACACACACACACACACATACACACACACTTGGTGACATGGAGTACCCCACACCCTCTCCCATTTCAGACAGTGGTGGGGTCACTAAAGCAGAACATCATGAAGGATGCTAATTGCAAAACCAAACCTCCCAAATCAGTCGAGTGGGTGACCGTCGAGAGGCGTCAGGTGGGAATTCCAGGGCTCTCGGAGCAGGGTGAGCGGGGTGAGGGTGGAGGATGGAGGGGGAAGAGGAATGCAAACACAAAATCCTGTGTCCTCATTAAGAAGTTGTGATAAGACCTTTGAGCTCAGTGTTGCATGCCAGCCTGTGCCAGCCAGTGAGCGATCTCAGCTGAGATGCCATTTTAAAAGATGAAGAGGAAGAGGCCTCTCCTGGTGAGCTTTACTGTAAGTCCCCATCCCTCAAATACATACTGGCTGGAGAAATAATCTGGGGTTCAGCATGGTGGTACAACAGTAATGGGTTAAATCATCACACCCCTTTTATTTTCCTTCTATGACCTTGTGTCTCTTCTGGGTTCCCTTTTGACAGAGACAGCATGTAGAGATCAGATCCTAGACCCTGTGTGTTGGCCCCACTGGCCTGTGTACATGTCTCTGTTATTCAATAGGCTTTACCATGATGTTTCTCTATTGTGTCTGTGGAGGGCTCAGATAAGAGAGGGCAACTCAATGAGAGGCTTAGGACTAGTCTGATGATGTCACAGAGGATACAGCATGTGGCACTTTGTGCTTGATGGCTCGCTAGAACGTCTGGAATAGATTCTATACATCTCAACCTTATCGTCCAACACTTCTCCCCACCAGTGCACCACATCCATATCCCACACACACCCCATCCCCTGGCTGCTAGGCCTGACTGCAGACTGTGGTGTTGGGGGTTACAGTGGAGTAGAAACACTAGTCACTACTCATTATTCTCTGGTATGGTGAAGACTAGGGTTGAATAGCAGGAACCAGGTTACTGAGATTTCCCGGCCAAATCCACTCCCTTTTCCCGGGATAAATAACTGCGAGAAACTTATAATAAATTATTTATATGAACAGCATGATGTGAAATGGAACTGTTAAATTACATGCAATGTCTAAATCTGGCTCATATATGCCTTCTCGATGCTATCTCCATGATCAATCATCAACTCTTAGGGTGGGGATGGACAGCGCATCTCAGTATGGAGCGCAGTTCACAATGCATGTATCATCTCACAACATTCCACAGGCAACAATCAACAGCCTGATCAACTCTATGCGAAGGAGATGTGTCACGCTGCATGAGGCAAATGGTGGTCCACACGCCTACCTTTTTTCTATGACCAATAGATGCATATCTGTATTCCTAGTCATGTGAAATCCATAGATTAGGGCCCAACGAATATATTACAATTGACTGATTTCCTTATATGAACTGTAACTCAGTAAAATCTTTGAAATTGTTGCATGTTACGTTTATATTTTTGTTTAGTATATATAGATGTCCTAGCCTACCTCTTTCAGGTAAGAAATGAAATGCAGTATTAGCCTTATATTTAGCTAATGAATAATGGGTTATGCATAAGCTTCTACCTTATAGCCTCTGTATCTTGCACAATATGAACCTGCGCTCTGCTGGCCTCTCTCCTTAAAAAACTTGAGACATTTTTTTAGCATTTCTTATACTAATAGACTATTCGAAGAGGAAAGCTCTTGTTTGCTGAATGTTAAATACAGCAGCCAATAGAAGTCACAGGGAGTTTGAAAGAAGAGAGAATGGGCGATAGTGGTAGGCTACAGCAGTTATTTATCCAGACCCATAACCATTCAATCCTGGTGAAGAGAAGTGATAACCGTCTGCATCTTATTCTAGTCCTATATTATTAAAGCATGTCATTACAATGACAAAGATAAAGACAACGAAACGTATTTCATTTAACTGTTGAAAGCAAGGAAGGAATGAAGCAACAATAGAGAGAGAAACAGGAAGCTAATATGCACGTTGCACAACATTAGGGGAAATATTATGAAAGTATATGCGTCAGCCTACTAATTATAAAAACATAAAATAGGTTATATTATATTTCAAAAACAAATTCTCTAGCCTATAGTTGTAACTTTGCAGGCTGCATATCCTGCACCAGCACCGCATGTTCTCTCCCAGCTTCATGCTTTGAACGAGGTGCGTAAATCCAGTCCATATAATACAGTATAACACAGTACAGTACAGTAATGAAGTCCAAAAGATTAGCCTATTAGAGCTAGTTTCATGTATTTACCCAAGAGAGCATAGCTACATCTATGGGCTTTTATGTTTTCTGTTGTGCGTAATGTACGTTAACATATACTGTATATCATAGACTATTTATTGGATAACGGCACAATCTTTTGGGCTTTTTTGGGCTTGGGGTCATAAAATGACTTTAATGTAGGGCTCATAAAATGTATTTAATGTATGCCTCATCAGGCTCAGGTAGATTCAGGCTTGCATTTTCATGCAGATCAAATCTCTAATCAAATCCAAACATATTTATATGCTTTATATACTTTAGAATGACACTTCTGGTTTTGGCGGGAAATACCAGGGAGAAAAGTGATTTATTCTCAGGATGGAACATTTGTAAAATGGAGGGAAAAAATTCAACCCTAGCGAAGGCCCAGGCTCCTAGTGAAGACCCAGGCTAGATCATAAGGCCTGATGCTCAGCAGAACTCAAACTGTTGCACATGCATGTGCACACTCGTTTGCATGAACACACACACACACACACACACACACACACACACAGACACGTACAGCACACGTACAGCACACGTACACATGTCCAGCACGACGTTGGCGAGCACGCTAAATCATTCTTTATAACGGTGTCACCAGAAATAATGAAAAGATAATACGTTACCATAACTCCTGTGGTTTGTATTGGAGAAAATCTCGCTAATGCAAAAGCTTAGCACAGGCACAGCCAAATGGCAATTTATTGCAATGTGTCTGTGATTAATTCCTTCTGTAAAAGGAGCATTTATAAATGGGAGTGATCCTCCGTCACTTAATAGCATTCAATTAATCACCGTCCGAGCTTAGTTGCTACCAAAATAATGACAATTTAATAACACTCCAAGTACAGCGGAGCCAGATGACCTAGTGTTTATAAATGTCAGTGGTCTGGGCCGTAATCCACAGTGACAGGGAAACATACGCTAGGCCCAGCAGTGTCTGCTTCTATGTAATGCAACAAATGCACCATCCCCATAGTGAGCAGGCTATGAATAACTGTGATAATCACACAACAATGGCTTCATTTATCAACGCATGAAGAGTGCTAATGTAGTAGCGATTAGGCTGCCTGCCTGGCCTGCCTGACTTTCTGTTTTCTGGTCTGTTGTGGGTTCTGTTTCATTGGGCAGGGAGGGAGGACGGGACAGGACAGAACAGAACAGAAGGGGACACAAGAGCCTGCCTGTCTGTCTATCTGTCTGCCTATCTGTCTGTCTGCCTCTGGGTTTTCTGGTCTGTTGTAGGGTTAGTTTCAGTGGGCAGGACAGGAGAGTCTGCTTGGCCCGATGCCTACAGGATGATGTCAGAGTGTGTCATCGAGGTCTCCTGTCCGTCTGTCTGTCACTGTCTCACTGTCCACCATGCCCTCTGCTCTTTCTCACTGTCTGTCCGTCATGCACACACATACACTCACACATGCACACACACATTCACATGTATTTTGGAGCCATTGTTTTATCAGCCCTCTTCATTACAGTTTGACAGGAGATGCCTTGCCCTTCTGTGGCAATGTAGCCATATCATAAGACAATCTATTATAACATCTCTTCCTGTGCCCCTTGCAGCCTATAATGTTTTAATTGTAAGTGTGTACTGTATGAGGCCATCTCCTTCACAGTGTAGGTCCCCAGCATGTCAGAGTCTGTCAGGCCCATGACAAACTGCTTCCCTGTATTGTACCAATGACACAACTACAACAATCCCTTAAATGATGAAAGTGACTTCTGCTGCCCTAAACAATGCTAACAGCCACACTGTAACTATGAATACATGTGATGATGGAAAGGGATGACTCCCATCCTAAGGGGAAAAGGTGTAGCTGTAACTTTGATACTTTATTTAGATATTCCACCATCCCTGTTATGTAGTATGCTGTAGTATCACTACCGTCGTGTGGAACGTTCAAAATGCAATCTGGTAGCACATTGTGTAACCAATCGGGTATTAGGTATTAGTTATCAACTGTATGTGTATGTTAACTTGTTAGCAACTGTACAGCAGACTATATGAACTATGTGAACTTGATCTGTTTGTCTTGCCTGTCCTTCCTGGGTATGACCGCTAGCTTGGCGAATGAGAGAGAGCGAGAGAGAGAGAGAGAGAGAGAGAGAGAGAGAGAGAGAGGTGGAGCAGAGGCAGAACAGTGGGGATGTGAGAGGAGTGGAGAGGAAGGAGGTGGTGGTGACTGGCGGGACATGGAGAAAGGTCATAGTGAAATGGAAACTGATTCTCCGCCCGGCTACCATGGTGATATCCAGTAACCATCCCCTTCTTCCTCCTCCTGTAGGACAGAGGCAGAATCACTCTCTCCTTACCCAGGGTCCTGGTCAAATGTAGTGCACTATAAAAGGAATAGGGTGCTATTTGTGACAGTCCCAGACCGCACTGTGTTTAGCCCAGGACCTGGCTGCATGGAGTTTGAAAGGAGTGCAGGTCACAGAGGCAGTGGGGTGCATCCTTTATCTTAGCATTGGGAGGGCAGCGGTAGGGTGGAGCAGGGTTATGACTAACACAGTGATGGGTTCTGGCAGGGTTTACACCTACAGATCCAGCCTCTTCTGTTGGTTCTGACCTACGCTGTGTGAGAGGAATGCAGCGTACGTTCTCTCTCTGACGGGCTGACATCCTGCTCTATGCTTCAAAAGGAGTCTGATGCTGGGTGCAAGAGGCTCTGCTGCACTGACCAGAGCACCCACTGATGGGAGTGGCCCTTCGTATTGTCTTTCTATTGTATTGTTGTTTTAATAAAAAAAATTAAATATTTAAAAGAGGACTTCTGCTTCTATTACCATGAACGGATGAATGAATGAATTAAAGACTGAGCCTTATGCTTTGGCAGTAGAAACACTTAAAGTCAGGACAGAGGGATCAAACATCTTAAGAAGAGAGACACTGAGAGACACAGCGCCGGAAGAAGAGAGACACAGCGCCGGAAGAAGATGGCTGCCGTTTTACAGCCCTCTAACCAATTGTACTATTATGTGTGTTTTTCCGCGTTATTTGTAATTTATTTTGTACATAATGTTTCTGCCATCGTCTCTTATAACCAAAGAGAGCTTCTGGATATCAGGACAGCGATTACTCACCTGGTATTGGACGAAGACTTTTTCTTCAACGAGGCGTTCGCGAAGGATATTCTACAGACTCCCGACAAGGCCCAGATCCCCGTCATTCGCGTGAGGAAGAGACGGAGATATCGTGGACGCAGATCCGGGTGCCTTGTAAGGATCCGACGGCGAACGAGTAAACTGCCTCTCCCATCAATCCTATTAGCCAACGTTCAAGCTTTTGAGAATAAAATGGACGATTTAAGATTACGGTTATCCTACCAACGGGACATTAAAAACTGTAATATCTTATGTTTCACGGAGTCGTGGCTGAACGACAACAATGACAACATTCAGCTAGCAGGCTATACGCTACATCGGCAGGACAGAACGGCAGACTCCGGTAAGACGAGGGGCGGCGGTCTGTGTATATTTGTAAACAACAGCTGGTGCACAAAATCAAATACTAAGGAAGTCTCAAGGTTTTGCTCGCCTGAGGTAGAGTATCTTATGATAAGCTGTAGACCACACTATTTACCAAGAGAGTTTTCATCTATATTTTTCATAGCTGTCTATTTACCACCACAAACCAATGCTGGCATTAAGATTGCACTGAATGAGTTGTACAAGGCCATTAATCAACAGGAAAACGCTCATCCAGATGCAGCGCTCCTAGTAGCCGGGGACTTTAATGCAGGGAAACTTAAATCCGTTCTACCTCATTTCTACCAGCATGTTAAATGTGCAACCAGAGGGGAAAAAACTCTAGACCACCTTTACTCCACACACAGAGACGCATACAAAGCTCTCCCTCGCCCTCCATTTGGCAAATCTGACCATAACTCTATCCTCCTGATTCCTGCTTATAAGCAAAAACTGAAGCAGGAAGCACCAGTGATTCGGCTAATAAAAAAGTGGTCAGATGACGCAGATGCTAAGCTACAGGACTGTTTTGCTAGCACAGACTGGAACATGTTCCGGGATTCTTCAGACAGCATTGAGGAGTACACCACATCAGTCACTGGCTTCATCAATAAGTGCATCGATGATGTCGTCCCCACAGTGACCGTACGTACATACCCCAACCAGAAGCCATGGATTACAGGAAACATCCGCACTGAGCTAAAGGGTAGAGCTGCCGCTTTCAAGGAACGGGACTCTAACCCGGACGCTTATAAGAAATCCCCCTATGACCTCCGACGAACCATCAAACAGGCAAAGAGTCAATACAGGTCTAAGATTGAATCATACTACACTGGCTCTGACGCTCGTCGGATGTGGCAGGGCTTGAAAACTATTACAGACTACAAAGGGAAGCACAGCCGCGAGCTGCCCAGTGACACAAGCCTACCAGACGAGCTAAACCACTTCTATGCTCGCTTCGAGGCAAGCAACACTGAAGCATGCATGAGAGCACCAGCTGTTCCGGACGACTATGTGATCACGCTCTCCGTAACATTCACAAGGCCGCAGGGCCAGACGGATTACCAGGACGTGTACTCCGAGCATGTGCTGACCAACTGGCAAGTGTCTTCACTGACATTTTCAACATGTCCCTGACTGAGTCTGTAATACCAACATGTTTCAAGCAGACCACCATAGTCCCCGTGCCCAAGAACTCTAAGATAACCTGCCTAAATGACTACCGACCCGTAGCACTGACGTCTGTAGCCATGAAGTACTTTGAAAGACTGGTCATGGCTCACATCAACAGCATAATCCCAGAAACCCTAGACCCACTCCAATTTGCATACCGCCCCAACAGATCCACAGATGATGCAATCTCTATCGCACTCCACACTGCCCTTTCCCACCTGGACAAGAGGAACACCTACGTGAGAATGCTATTCATTGACTACAGCTCAGCATTCAACACCATAGTGCCCTCTAAGCTCATCACTAAGCTAAGGATCCTGGGACTAAACACCTCCCTCTGCAACTGGATCCTGGACTTCCTGACGGGCCGCCCCCAGGTGGTAAGGGTAGGTAACAACACATCTGCCACACTGATCCTCAACACGGGGGCCCCTCAGGGGTGCATGCTCAGTCCCCTCCTGTACTCTCTGTTCACCCATGACTGCATGGCCAGGCACGACTCCAACACCATCATTAAGTTTGCCGACGACACAACAGTGGTAGGCCTGATCACCGACAACGATGAGACAGCCTATAGGAAGGAGGTCAGAGATCTGGCCGTGTGGTGCCAGGACAACAACCTCTCCCTCAACGTGACCAAGACAAAGGAGATGATTGTGGACTACAGGAAAAAAAAGAGGACTGAGCACGCCCCCATTCTCATCGACGGGGCTGTAGTGGAACAGGTTGAGAGCTTCAAGTTCCTTGGTGTCCACATCACCAACGAACTATCATGGTCCAAACACACCAAGACAGTCGTGAAGAGGGCACGACAAAGCCTATTCCCCCTCAGGAGACTAAAAAGATTTGGCATGGGTCCTCAGATCCTCAAAAAATTCTACAGCTGCACCATCGAGAGCATCCTGACTGGTTGCATCACCGCCTGGTATGGCAACTGCTTGGCCTCTGACCGCAAGGCACTACAGAGGGTAGTGCGTACGGCCCAGTACATCACTGGGGCAAAGCTCCCTGCCATCCAGGACCTCTATACCAGGCGGTGTCAGAGGAAGGCCCTCAAAATTGTCAAAGACTCCAGTCACCCTAGTCATAGACTGTTCTCTCTGCTACCGCACGGCAAGCGGTACCGGAGTGCCAAGTCTAGGTCCAAAAGACTTCTCAACAGCTTCTACCCCCAAGCCATAAGACTCCTGAACAGCTAATCATGGCTACCCGGACTATTTGCACTGCCCCCCCACCCCATCCTTTTTACGCTGCTGCTACTCTGTTAAGTATTTATGCATAGTCACTTTAACTCTACCCACATGTACATATTACCTCAACTACCTCAACTAGCCGGTGCCCCCGCACATTGACTATGCAACGGTACCCCCCTGTATATATAGCCTCCCTACTGTCACTTTATTTTATTGTATATATAGCCTCCCTACTGTCACTTTATTTTACTTCTGCTCTTTTTTTCTCAACACTTTTTTGTTGTTGTTTTATTCTTACTTTTTTGTTTAAAATAAATGCACTGTTGGTTAAGGGCTGTAAGTAAGCATTTCACTGTAATGTCTGCACCTGTTGTATTCGGCGCATGTGACCAATAAAATTTGATTTGATTTGATTTGATTTGATAGGTTGGTTTATTATTGATATTTACATTAAGGTTGTCTGTGGAGGAAAAGATGTGGAAAGTCTGTGTGTGAGGCTAACTGTTCTACCACTGGTCGAGCCCAAACACAAAGCACCAAACAATCACACCCTGATCTGAATCAATCACATTCTCCGTATCCACAAGACCTCTTGACCCTGGTGTAAATAACACAACTTTTAAAAAGCCACAAGCAAACCCACTGTTCTTCTAGCCCACTCTACTAACATCTCATGCTTGGTGGGTTCTGTTACGTAAGACAGGTTGTAGGGCCTGTGGTTGTAGAAGAAACCGGTGAACTATACCCCAGGCTAGATTACTTTGTGTGACATTAAAAGGCCACTCTAAAAGTTATAACGGTGTGGTAAATAGCCGGCATAATGTAAAGTGTTTAACAGAATTGGCTCTCATTTTCACTTTCACGGCTGGTTTAAGGCACTCAGGCAGACGAGAGGAGCTCTTTCACGTGTTAATCATTGATGGGGACTGTTAAAGAACAAAAACGTTGTGCAGGACAAGTGTAAAGGGCAGACAAAGCCACCACTGAACTATTCCCAACTGACACCATGATCATAATAATATTCTGAGCTTCATAAGGTTGGCTGTATGTGAATGTGGCTTTCGGGGAGAGTTTACAAGGGCTGACTTGTTGTTATTTTTGTGTAGAAGCGCAGAACGATTATGTGGCGTGTTTATTTTGGTAACTAACATGTGTTTGTATGGGCTGGGGCTGTAAGAGGCTGTAAGGCACCACATCTGTTGCTTCCCATTTTGCCTTATGCGACAGGATTTGCAATCATCGCCCTCCTTAGGGTGTGTGTCGTGTGTTCGCCACCCTCTTTAATTCTCGTTTTTATATTTAAAAAATATAAATACAATTTAAAAAGTTGCCCAGCCTGACCATTATGGAACATTTGCTGCCAACTATCCAGAAAATGTGTTTCTGGTCTTTTGCTCCTTTACGGTTCTCACCAGGAGGGAGGAGACAAGCTTGGCTGGGTCCCTGATAGAGATTTATACAGGTTTCATGGGTGTATATGTGCAAGTGTGTCAGGTTTATTTCCTATTCTACTGAGAGAAAGTGGGGGGGAAAGTACGGAATCAGGCCTTTTTTTGTCCCCATGTCCCCATAAGGTTGGGTTATCGTTTCAGTGCCTAATGCTAATTACGATTCATTCTCCCCACTAACCGTCAACGATGGGTGGAAGTTTGAGGTAAATGTGGGGGAGAGGAGGTATTTGTGGCCTGCTGGATTGAAACGGAGACAGATTGCAGCAGCAAGGTGTTGATAATGCTGTAAGATTAATGCCTCAGCCACGCATAATCGCCCTTATCCCCAGTTCTCCCCTTAGCAGATAGAATTGTTCAACTTCCCTGACTACTGCCCACAGCAAGATGGATGGCACACGTGGTGCTGCTGTCAGAGTGGATACACACACACACACACACACATACACGCATGAATGTTCACTCACATGAGCAAGCACATGTACACACACACACACACTCATACACACACACACAATCATGACTATAATGTGTGTGTGACAGACAGAGGGCCCACTAGGCTTTGGAGAGACTAGAATCATGGGAGTCAAGGTTGGCATCTGGACAGCGAGTCACACACACACACACTCACACACACACACACACACACACACACACACACACACACAGTGAAAACAACTTTCATTCAAAGTGCACTTAATCCCGCCATCTCTCCTCCAGTCATTTCCATTCTCCTTTTCTGTTGTGGATCTCTCTGCCCCCCCCCCCCCCCTGTGTTTCTCTAATTCACTATGGTCTGGCTTTCTGACATGCGTGCAAATTGGCAAATTACAGGATGGCGGGCTGTCACTAGGCAGATTCATGTGGTCACAAGAGGGCTGAGGGAGGTGTGGAGACTGGGAGGTACTGGCGTGGGGGGGTTGACACTATGGGGAGGACGTTAGCCCTAGTTGCCCTGTCTTAACATTGTTAACATTGGCTGGTCTGATTGACACACTGCTGGTTTGAAAGGGCCGGGCCCCTGTCTCTCTTCTCTGTGTGCTATAGGGATCTAGGAGGGCCTTCCTCCCATTCCTCCCCCATCCTCCCCCCATCCTCCCCATCTCTCCTTTGTGCCTCCCTCCTTCATGTTGTTCTTCCCCTCCACTTCATTTGCCTCAGAGGCCCATGCAGAGTTGTCATGGTAGAGGGGAGAGAGGAGACCCCCTGGTTTTCTCCCCCTCTCTTTTCTCATTCTCTCAGGCAGAGTAGAGACAATAGATATACAAAAGTATGTGGACACCCCTTCAAATTAGCGGATTCAACCACAGCCGTTGCTTACAGGTGTATAAAATCCAGCACACAGCCATGCAATCTCCATAGACAAACATTGACAGTAGAATGGCCTTACTGAAGAGCTCAGTGACTTTCAAAGAGGCACCGTCATAGGATGCCACCTTTCCAACAAGTCAGTTCATTACATTTCTGCCCTGCTAGAGCTGCCCCGGTCAACTGTAAGTGCTGTTATTGTGAAGTGGAAACGTCTAGGAGCAACAACGGCTCAGTCACGAAGTGGGACGGCCGAGTGCTGAAGCGCGTAGCGTGTATAAATCGTCTGTACTCGGTTGCAACACTCACTACCGAGTTGCAAACTGCCTCTGGAAGCAAAGTTAGCACAATAACTGTTCGCTGGGAGCTTCATGAAATGGGTTTCCATGGCTGAGCAGCCGCACACCCCTAAGATCACCATGCACAATGCCAAGCGTCGGCTGGAGTGGTGTAAAGCTCGCCGCCATTGGACTCTGGAGCAGCGGAAACGCGTTCTCTGGAGTGATGAATCGCAGTCCGATGGACAAATCTGGGTTTGAACACCTGCCCGAATGCATGGTGCCAACTGTAAAGTTTGATGATGGACGAATAAAGGTCTGGGGCTTTTCTTCATGGTTCAGGCTCCTTAGTTCCAGTGAAGGGAAATCTTAACGCTACAGCATACAATTACATTCTAGACGATTCTGTGCTTCCAACTTTATGGCAACAGTTTGGGGAAGGTCCTTTCCTATTTCAACATGACAATGCCCCCGTGCACAAAGAGAGGTCCATACAGAAATGGTTTGTGGAGATCGGTGTGGAACAACATGACTGGCCTGCACAGAGCCCTGACCTCAACCCCAACGAACACCTTTGGGATAAATTGGAATGCCGACTGCGAGCCAGGCCTAATCGCCCAACATCAGTCCCCGACTTCACTAATGCTCTTGTGGCTGAATGGAAGCAAGTCCCCGCAGCAATGTTTCAACATCTGGTGGAAAGCCTTCCCAGAAGAGTGGATGCTGTTATAGCAGCAAAGTGG